>NW_022060077.1:653157-851818 GCF_007399415.2 Gopherus evgoodei | reverse complement strand
ACCCAGATGTTCTTCATCCATGTCAGTTTTATTGCCGAGTCGGCCATCCTGCTGGCCATGGCGTTTGATCGGTACGTTGCCATCTGCGACCCCCTTAGATACACCATGATACTAACGAAGTCTGTGATCGGGAAGATGGGGCTGGCAGTTGTCACAAGAAGTTTCTGTTTCATTTTCCCTGTCATTTTTGTCCTGAAGCAGCTGAATTTCTGCAGAACCAACCTCTTGCCTCACAACTATTGTGACATGGCCATAGCCCGGGTGGCCTGCAATGATGTCCCAGTCAGAGTCTGGTATGGTGTAGCTGTGGCTATTTTAGTAATTGTTTTGGATGCTGTGCTCATTGCTGTATCATATGGGCTGATCCTCAGGGCCGTCTTCCTGCTCCACTCCAAGGAAGCCCGGCTCAAGGCTCTCCGCACCTGTGGCTCCCATCTCTGTGTCATACTGATGTTCTACATCTCATCTGTTTTCTCCTATTTTGCATACCGATTTGGGCACATCATCCCAGGTTATAGTCTCATCCTACTGGCCAACCTCTATGTGCTCATTCCCCCCATGTTAAACCCCATCATTTATGGGGTGACAACAAAAGAGATCCTGAAACGGGTGATCTATGTGTTTCATCGGTGATGCAGGAGAAACTCCGTGCTGAGCTAAAGCAGGACAGAAAATGCTTTGGGACTTGGAAATTAAACCCAACTTTTCATTGGAACTATAGGGATGTTTTTATTATGTACTTCCGCTGCATAAGGTCGAAAACTGGGCTCTCCCGTCAACAGAATTTGGGTCCCATGAAAGCTATTTCCTCTCCTAGTTTGTCTCTCTATTATCGTGGGCACACGTCTGCAACAGCACAGCGCCCTGCCACAGAAAACAGCCAGACCGAGTGAGTCTTTTCTAAGTTGAAAGGAAACAGCAAAACAAGAAAGCAAAAAGGTAAAATCATGTCGTGTGAGCAAGAGCACGGTGTGTGCTCCTCTGTGACAAGCTGCACCTGAGTCGCACTCTCCATGGCCAAGGAAAGCAGCAGCTGAGGTGGACGTGCCATACAGCCAGGGGAAGTGCACTGTGCTGCATACTGGGAGATGGGAGCTCTAGTGTTCATTCTGGCACTGACCTGCTGTGTCATCTTGGGAGAGTTTCTTTCCTCCTCAGTTTCTTCACTGGCAAAGGAGCACACTTTGGGGTCAACATGGAAGTCAGGAAAAAGTCTCCTCAGGAAGACAGCACAGAAATTTCAAGGCCCTCCTCCGCACAGCCCAGAACACGAGCAGGGGTGGCTTTTACTGTGTCATCATGGGATTCCTTGACCTGGAGATCCACCCTAAGAGGACATGGCTCGGGCAGCAAACACCCCCCAACACCATCCCAATGCAAACATGGTGATTCAGTGTTTAAACAAGCCCTAGAATTTCAACTCATCACCTCTGTATTCAGCCCAATAACTTGTGTTTGGCTAAGGCACCCCCCACAAAGATATGAGAACTCCTGAATCCTTCTCAGGGTCACAGCTTTGCTGGCCTTAGTCCCCCATTCCGTAGCCAAGACCTGCGTCCTGTTGTGGAAAATTGACAGCATGGTTGATTTTGATATACAGATATTTGGATTGGGGCTCGTCTGGGATCCACAGATGACTTCCCCAAATCAGAAGACCGCGGGCAGTTTCCCACCAAACCCTGCGCCCATCTGAGAGGTAAGAGACCTTCAGAAATCTCTATTGTGGGTTGCTGGTGGAGGACTGATCTGTAGGCTCAGGATTTGGGTGAGTTATAAGCTGGATCTAAACTCTTTTTTTCCATCAGACACGCCAGATGCCCTTTAAATTGGTTCTGTTTAATCCAGATTTTTCCAGGTCAGCTGGACTAGGTTTGGTCAGCCGGATCTCAGTTTTCTAGGTCAGCTGGACCAGGTTTGGTCAGCTGGATCTCAGTTTGTTCCCCGGGGAAGAGTGGGAAAATGCCCCGAGCCTCCTGCGAAGCCTAACAGTTTGTGACTGGAAGTGTCTCGAAAGCAAGCCTCACAACCATGCTTGGAGAGATTGTGAGGACCTTGGCTGGCATGTCCGACGAGAGGCCTGTCCAGATCTAGGTGCATGTGTGACTCTATCCTCTTTCCCAAAGCCCTTTGCCATTCTCCCACTTGGAGTCTTGGGCTCCCTGCCCTGCTCGGAGAGAGGGTGAGTCCCAGGAATCCGCCCACCATCCCTGAGATACGAGGATAGCTGACACCGGTCTCTAGAAGACGGGTCGATGCTCTTTGCCAGAAGAGGGTGTGCGGGGACCGCATCTTTCACCCTAACCTCTTCCCTTTCCCCTCCCCTGCCAAGGGCCGGCTGAAGCCACCGATGGGTCCTAGCATCTTAACATGGATATGGATAGTCATGGAACCATCGGCGGGTCCAAGATCACTCTGACCAAGGTGTAGACAGTCAGGGCAATCTGAAATAGGCATTCCTAGTGTGTGAGCGAAAACGAGCTGAAATAAGAATGGGGGTCAGAGAGCCAAAGGGCATTCCGGTCCCACCTAAAGGCACGCCTGCTGCTTATATGTATACGAATTATGGCCAGTCAACAAGTAAATACTTAAAGAAATAGAATTGGTACACCAGAGATGATCCAAAACTGCAGTTCCCCCTGGAAGGGAGTTTCGACCTTGACAAGATTGTTTCCTGCGGGGCGCACTTCTTGCCAACGCGGTGCCTCAGAGGCAATTTGATGTGTATTTTAATCAGTATAAAGAAACAGAAAAAATGGTACCGCACAATTAAAAGAGATAAATCCTTTCCAATTCCTGTGTTGTGAAGGTTATTTTGTGCTTGTCATAGGTTCAGGGCTGGAACCCCATCCCGAGGTAGGAGCCACTATGGACCCCGGGAAAGTGAGTGATCCCGGAGTGGTCCTAAAAATAAGGTTGACCAAGGCTCCTGTCAGCAATAAGCAGACAGTGGAGGGGCTGAAAAACTAGCTGCCAGTAAATGGAGCTAAAAACCTGTAGGTGTGAATGCTGGAATGATTGAGAGTTACACTCTGACTGATGGTGACAGGAGGTGAACGGGCACACGGTAAATGTGTTGTGTTTTGTTGTGCGTTTTGTCCACTGTGCTAGCCTGTCTGTTAAGTGTTTTACATTTCGCCCTTTGAGGATGCCTGTCAGCTGGGTTGTGACTGTTTGCCAGGTATCCATAATGCGGGCAAGAGGGAATCTAAGCAGATTCCCATGTCAGAGAAGGGCACTCCTGCCACGTACATCTACTCAAATGATGGTCCTAGGAACTAGGCAGAGAGCTGCTGCCCAGCCCCCACCGGCCCCAAGGGTAAAGAATATCAAGTGCCCTAAGGATTAAAAGCCCTACATGTAACCCTCAAACAGTGTCATGCCCTGTTATAACCGCACCTGGGCAAACTTAAACCAACTCATGAAGTGAATGTGGCTACCACCCTGCCCACTCCACAAGTGGCAGCAGTGGGCAATGTTCTTGTGCCCCACCCCACCTCTTCACCTCTGACCATTGGTGTTGGTCCTCTGTCTAACTATTATGCTTCCCTCCTCAGTTCTTGTTCACTTGATGATCTTTTGGGGAAAGATTTGTTGTGTCAGTTAAATCTGTTGTACCCCAAATGGTGTGTCTCTGGATGTGCCTGATCCCGCCCACAGTGAGGGCCTGGCAGTTTTTCAGAAGGACACTCTAAGGAGAAGACCAAGCCCAGCCCTTCCTCGTTGCAACAGGAACTGCTGGTTAAGGTCTCTCCCTCCCTGTGGGCCTTGTCAGCCGATCATGCCAATCAGGTTGGGCACATTGGATCTGCCCAACTGGCTGAAATTTGCCTAAACCCAGCAAGTCCACTTCCCCAAGTGCAGTGGATCCCTCTCTCAAACTAGACCGAGGAAGGAATTTTACCGTGCTGTTCATGCAGTTGTTCTCCCTACCTTTTCCATTGTCTGTAGCCCTGCTACTGTCCTTTCTCGCAATGCACCGGTGCTGAGCAATTTGTATCGCCTCAAAGGAAGATTGTATTAAGTCCGGACATAGAGAAAACGTTAATTATTAGACAAGATGCATCTAGATGTAATGTGTGTCTAAATAGATCAAAAGGGAGTTAGTCAAAAAGCCCACCCTCCTTGCTAAATTGGTAGTTAAACAATGCCTGTGCCCATGAGAAGAAATAATGCAGCAAGAAAAAAGGATCGGGCCCAAGCAAGCAGGCAACCCCAGTTTGAGCAAGTTAAAAGAAAACAAGTTAAAGGTTAACACTGTAGTTATTGGAGGAAATTAAGCAGTAGAACTACGTACAACTGTTAGAAGAAGGTGTTATGAAAAGAAAAATCTTGGTTTCTTTGGAAGTGTCTGTAAATAATCAGCAAAAGGTTATTTAAGTAAGATCTTTTGACTATGAAAAAGTTAGTGAAATTTGCTAAAGAACACTCCTGGTGTGTACAATCTTTGTTTTAGAATAAATTGGTGTTGTTTTGGGATTGTAAAAATAAAATACTTTTGCCAAACAGAAAGAAACTAGTGTTTAATTTTGGAATTTAGTATTTAATCCTTAAGATAACTTATTGTGTTACAAGATTTAAATTGTTGTTTTTTAATTAAAAAAAACAAACATAAAACAAAACAAGAAAACAACCCAAAGTTGTGGCTGCCACAGGGCTGTCAAGGCCAGGAGAATGGTAAAAGATTTTAAATCTGTTTTGGTAACAAATAGCAGATAGAAACTGTAGTGAGTACCCCACACTCAAGCCTTAAGGTGGCTCTGTGTAATCAACGGTCACGTTGCCAAAGGGAAGCCAAAATGGATTGTGTTTTCCATTTCAAATCAACATGTATTCAAAAGCGGAAGTTAAAAAGATAGAAGCCATTAAAACTTAACCTGGCTATAAAACAAATACAGGAAAATATGGGGAGTAATTTGAGTAATTCCTCAGTTTTACCTGCAATCAGCAAGGATATCTGTATAGAAAGAAATATTTTAAGCAGATTGATTTTATTCAAATGTTTAAATGTTGTAATTGCAAGACTTGACCTTAGACAAGGTCACAGACCTCATCCCTTGGACATCGGAGGCTAATGAGGCTTTCACAGGAGCTACGTCTATACTACAGCATAAAATCGAAATAACTAAAACCGGTTTTATAAAACTGATATTATAAAATCGATTTTATGCGTCCACACTAGGGCACATTAATAGGGTGGTGTGCATCCATGGTCCAAGGCTAGTGTCGATTTCTGGAGCGGTGCACTGTGAGTAGCTACTGTAAAATGATGAGGCCAATAACTTCGATTTCCATCCACACTAACCCTAAATCGATATAGTAATATCGATTTTAGCGTTACTCCTCTCGTTGGGGAGGAGTACAGAAATCGATTTTAAGAGCCCTTAAAATTGATTTTAAGTGCGTTGTAGTGTGGACGGGTACAGCGTTAAATCGATTTAACGCTGTTTAAATCGATTTAACTGCGTAGTGTGGACCAGGCCTGAGGTTAAGCATGTTCTGGCCTAGCACCAGCACTGGGCCTCCCTGATTACAAGAAGCCCTTTACTCTCTATTGTCATGAAAAGGAGGGGATGGCCCTGGGGCTCCTCAGGCAAACCCATGGAAATAAGCAGAGATCCGTTGCATATTTTAGCTCCTCTTTGGACCCTGTAGCTGCTGGATTCCCTCCTTGCCTTAGTTCTGTAGCCACTGCTGCGGCCCTCGTGGAATCTTCCGCTACCCTTGTGCTGGGGAGCCCCTTGACTGTGGCAGTCCCCCATGCTGTCACTGCTCTCCTCACTAAGGGGAAAACTCAGCATCTCTCTAACTCCAGGCTCACTAAGTACCAGATGCTTCTTTTGAATGCATCTAATGTTACCTTAACTAGGTGTCCTGTGCTTAATCCGGCCTCTTTGTTGCCTGCGGCAGGGGATGGTAAACTCCATGGATCTTTAACTGGAACTGCAGAACTCTTTTCTCCTAGGCTTGATTTCCAGGACACTCAGCTTCAGAACCCTGAACTGATGTTTTGTGTGGATGGCTCATGTCTTAGGAAGCCCTCGGGCCAGCCTGTAGCTGGCTATGCAGTTTGTGCCCCCCACGGCCCGGTGAAAGCCTACTGTCTTCCAAAGGCCAGTTCTGCCCCGGTGGCAGAACTGGTCGCCCTTACCAGGGCCTGCTCCGTAGCTGAGGGCAAGTCTGTTACCATCTCGATGGATTCCAGATATGCCTTCAGGGTGGTGCATGACTATGAGCAGCTCTGGAAATATAGAGGATTTCTTACCTCTGGAGGAGCACCCATTAGTCATGGCCCTTACGTTAATGCCCTTTTATCTGCCCTTCAGCTTCTGTCTGCAATTGCTGTTGTTAAATGTTCTGCCCGTCAAAAGCCCTGGGATGATGGTAAGCACGGAAATGCCCTGGCAGACGCTGCTGCCAGGCAAGCGGCCCTTTCTGGATCTCCAGCTCCCTCTGAAATTTTTCCTCTTTGTATGCTTCAACCTCTTTCTCCGGCTGCGTCCCCTCAGGACCTGGTGCTTATGCAAGAGTCAGCGTCTGTGGGGAGAAGGATAGTTGAAGGCAGAACAGGTGCTCTCTACACCCTGAGGATGCCTTGTGGCGTGCTCCAGATGGTCTCCTGGTTGCGCCCCAGGCTTTGCTCCCTTACCTTGCTCAAGTGGCCCATGGTTTGACCCACGTGAGCAAAGGAGGGATGATTGCATCAGTAGTACAGCATTGGTATGCCCCAACGTTTTTGATCATGGCTCAGCAATATTGTAAATCTTGCCCTATTTGTCTGGCACACAACAGTGGAAAGCCAGTCCGGACTAGACCGGCAGCTCACCCTACTCCATGGGGACCCTTTGTAAATATTCAGATTGACTTTATAAACATGCCAAAATGCTGCTCTAGTAATGTATTTCCTTGTAAAAAAGGCAAATGCCAAAACTGTTGTAAAACTTTGGCCTACCTGTAATATATTTCCTTGTAAAAAAGGCAAATGCCAAAACTGTTGTAAAACTTTGGCCTACCTGTAATGTATTTCCTTGTAAAAAAGGCAAATGCCAAAACTGTTGTAAAACTTTGGCATACCTGTGAGTAACAACAGTGATTGTAAACCTAATTTTACTGGACAAATTATAACTAAGTTATGTGCAGCTTCACAGATCCAGTATGGCCAAATGCCCTTAAAGGGCCACTCCCAATTGAAAAACCGTACTCAGCCCTCATAAAATTTCTACCATGGCACCCAATGCAACTACCGACAGTGCCCTGCTGGCTTTGGCTCAGATGGACATTCGTTCAAATAATAACACAATGCTTAATTATTGCAAGGCACTAATGAAATGTGTTAGGTTTTTTTATATACAGTAGCTCTGCCACTCGCTGAAACCAGAAGACTGGGTCTACATGGAGGTCCACCAGTGAGGAACTGCCCTGGCCCCGTGCTGAAAGACCCTTGTCAAATCCTGTTAATTACCAATACTGTTGTGAAGTGCCACGAATTGACTACCTGCCCATATTTCTCATTGTAATGGCTCTCTGACTGATGATGAGCTATCTTTCCTTCTGGTGTTGTTGCTCCTTCTGGACAGCAGGAGTGAAGGACAAGATAAAAGAGCTGGTATCCTCTCCTTTGCTGACAGACCCATTGAGCCTTTGAATCTTGCTAAGAAAACAACCTCTCCACCTGAGGACATAATAAAGCTTCCAAGCAAGCAGAGTGATTGTGCTAGTAACCTCTCCCTTGCGGCCTCTCTGCTGGACAGCTAAGTGAATTAAACTACGAAATCTCGAAGAATAGCTTGCAGAAGCTAGCCAAAACTACCTGAAAATGAAACTTTTAATGTTCCTTAACCTCTCCTCCTTAATGAACTTAGGGTGGGGATGGGAAAGTAATATTTTTCTAAATTGTAGCCAATCAGTAGCCTCACTAGTAAACAACCAAACATATACCCACCACAGGACTTGCCTGGCCACGGGAATATTTTCCTGCCTAGAGGCTATTCCAGTAACCAACAACATAACCTGTACCCTGTTACAGTATTCTCCCTCCCCATATGACGAACCTAGAGGCCTCCCGAAGAAGAATCCTAGTGTATAACCAGCAGCTATGCTATGGTTCTTCTAGAAAAAGAAACCCAGGCGGGTTTAGATGGACCATACTTAATGCCACTCTGGAAACTATCAAATTTACCCTGCTCTTATCCCACTTCCAGATCACTGCTACCTACACCAATTGCTCCCGAGTGGCTGCACTTAGGTGAGTACAGCAGCAGACTTGAGGTGCATCATCCCGCCAAAGGAGGGTCTTAGCTGGTTCCTTGTGGGACGGGGAAAATAGTGCCACCTCTGTTTGGAATATTTACAAAAAATCAACAGCACAATGAAAAATTGAGCCAACTGGAACAGGCCAAAGGGCTTATTACCAGGGCACAGGTGAGTGGGGTCCGGGCTGCTGTGGGCGAATTACGTGTTGTCTCCACTCTTAGTGCCTTGACCCAAGGTTTATTGAGAAAGTTGATCTTTAGTACTGCTGAGTTTGGAAAGGCATTGCAGTGGGATGAGGCCTGTTCTGAGATGCAGGATTATCTGAATGACCAGCTAATGGCCATTCGGAGTGATCTCAAGCACTAGGCCTGGCCCATTGCCCTGATTAATGCTTCAGGCGTACCATCTGATTTGTGGCCTTGGAGACACACTTGGAAATTTTCTGGGTGGAAATGTTGGTGCTCACAGTGCTCCTTCCAGGTTTATGATCCAGTGAAAGAAGCGTGGGCTCCCACATACCGAATCCTCCCGGGTCCTTGGGGGGGATGTATGTGGGATTGCGTAATCCGCTGGGAAGAATGGGAAGTGAGACCGCCCAACAGGCGTAACCGATTTTTGATTGGGGCTCTGGAAATAACACCTGATATTTGGATAGGATTAGGAAACCAGCGGACCTTCTGGCCATTAGAGTTCCACAGCTCCAGTCTATTCGTAAACTTAAGCCAGGAGAAATTGTCACTATTAATGATCATATTTGTTGGGAGGGTAATGGACAGATAACAACCATTGCAGCACAGCCACTTATCCAGGCAAATAATAGCTGTGTGTATGTCAACAATACTATTTTGCGAGATGTACATTTTAATCTGGCACAGCTACAGGAAATCACGACATATACTGGCCTGCTGATAAAACCATGCAGGTGACCCTCCGGTTTCAGGTGCCCTTTGACTGGATCACTCTGGTACCTGATAGGTTCCATAATTTACTCTCACTGTTACCAGAAGTCCAGCAAATTTCTGATCTATAAGAGCAAGTCCACCAGCTCCAAAACATCTATCAGGCCGAAAAAATAAAAAAAATGCTTTTCAGAGAGCCTATAGGGTCTAGACCCTGTTCACTAAATATGATATCTTATGCTTTATAATTATAACCCTTCAGCAGTCCCCACCTCGTCATTTTGTTGTATGGGGAGCAATTGCAATCCTCTTATTAGTCAGTGTGGGATGCTGTTATTGTTGCTGTAAGAGATGTTTCCCCCCCAAATCCTGAGGCCTTCACTCAGGCAACACTTCCATTAACTCCATAAGGACCCCAGGACTGGGTCTGTTCCGGCTGGCAGAAATTAGCTGGTTTCAGGGAGCTTAGTGGTGAATGGCTGAACTGAAGAACACACAAGCAATGAATTATAAGGGCTGTTTTGATAATCAATGTTCCTCCTGCTGAGGGTGATCATATCTCCCAATGCTGAATACAGGACATCTGGTAAAATTACTCATATTCAAGCAAGTTCAACAGCAAGGAATCAGAACTGTGCAGTACGAACTTTCAAATTAACATCAAATAAACTGAATTCCCGTTAAAAAAAGTACAACACAGAGAGGGGTGACACACACTCTCCTACCCCCTCCAGACACAGGGAGAAGTGACACACACACACACTCCTGTACACTTCTCTCACACAGGGAGGGGGGGTGACCGACCCACCTACCTGACCCTCCCTGTCTGCATGCTCTGCCCTCCATGCCTGGCTGGTCCCCTTGGATGGACTTGCCTCTCCTGGTAGCTTGCGAGTGTCTTCCTGAGGCAACCTGTGGGGGGGCCTGGAAGATCACATACCTACCCCCCCCCCAGATTTCTGTCAGGGTTCACACTAGAATCTGGTCAGTGGCAGCCTTTTAGCACAGAGTGGGAGGGAAGAGAAGGGAGCTGCATCCAGCCACAGGGGAGAGGAAGGGATAAGAACATAAGAAAGGCTACGCTGGGTCAGACCAAAGGTCCACCTAGCCCAGTATCCTATCTGCCGACAGTGACCAGTGCCAGGTGCAGAACAGGTTATTATTAAGTGATCCATTCCCCGTAGCCCATTCTCAGCTTCTAGCAAACTAACTGGGGACACCATCCCTGCCCATCCTGGCTAACAGTCACTGATGGACCTATCCTCCGTGATCTTCTTTAGTTCTTTTTTGAACCCTGCTATCGCCTTGGCCTTCACAACATCCTCTGGCAAAGAGTTCCACAGGTTGACTGTGCGTTGTGGGAAAAAATATTTCCTGCATTTGTTTTAAACCTGCTGCCTATTAATTTCATTTCGTGACCTCTAGTTCTTGTGTTATGAGAAGGAGTAAATAACACCTCCTTATCCACTTTCTCCACACCAGTCATGCTTTTGTAGACCTTCATCATTTCCCCCCTTACTCATCTCTCTTTCAATCTGAAAAGTCCCAGTATTATCAATTTCTCCTCATCTGGAAGCCGTCCCTTACCCCTACTCATTTTTGTTGCCATTTTCTGTACCTTTTCCATTTCCAATATATCATTTTTTGATATGGGGCGAGCACATCCGCACACAGTATTCAAGTTGCGGGCGTACCATGGATTTATATAGAGGCAATATGGTATTTTCTGTCTTATTATCTATCTCTTTCTTAATTGTTCCAAACATTCTGTTCACACTTTTGGCTGCCATTGCACATTGTATGGACATTTTCAGAGAACTATCCACAATGACTCCAAGATCCCTCTCTTGAATGGAAACAGCTCATTTAGACCCCATCATTGTATAGGTATAGTTGGGATTATGTTTTCCAAAGTGCATTACTTTGGATTTATCAACATTGAATTCCATCTTCCATTTTTTTGTCCAATCACACAGTTTTGAAAGATCCTTTTGTAGTTCTTCACAGTCTGCCTGGAACCTAACTATCTTGAATAGTTTTGTATCATCTGTAGATTTTGCCAGCTCACTGTTTACTCCTTTTTCTAGATCATGTATGGATATGTTGAATAGGACTGGTCCCCGAACAGATCCCTGGGGAGACATGACTATTTACCTCTTACCATTCTGAAAACTGACCATTTATTCCTGCCCTTTGTTTCCTATTTTTTAACCAGTTACTGATCCATGAGAAGACCTTCCCTCCTATCCCATGACAGCTTACTTTGCTGAAGAGCCTTTGGCGAGGGACCTTCTCAAAGGCTTTCTGAAAATCTAAGTACACTGTATCCCTTTGTCTACATGCTTGTTGAGCCTCTCCAATAATTCTAGCAGATTGGTGAGGCATGATTTCCCTTTAGGAAAAACATGTTGACTCTCCGGAACAATTTATGTCTTTTTATATGTCTGACAATTTTGTTCTTTACTATAATTTCAACCAGTTTGTCTGGTACTGAAGACAGACTTACTGGCCTGTAATTGCTGGGATCACCTCTACAGCCATTTTTTAAAAATTTGTGTCACATTAGCTGTCTTCCAGTCATTTGGTACAGAAGCTGATTTAATTGATAGGTTACAGACTACAGTTAGTAGTTCTGCATTTTCACATTTGAGTTCTTTCAGAACTCTTGGGTGAAACCATCTGGTCCTGGTGACTAATTAATGTTTAGTTTCTCAATTTGTTCGAAAACCTCCTTTAATGACATGTCAATCTGGGACAGTTCATCAGATTTGTCACCTAAAAAGAATGGCTCAGGTTTGGGAATCTCCCTCACATCCTCAGTCATGAAGATGATCTGGCCCAGGTCTTTGCAGAGCTCATCTCTTCTCTACCCGATCCTCACACTTCCTTCCCATGGCAAAAGGCAAATAAAACCTCCAGGCTCCTGTTGGCCATAATGTAACCATCTGTCTCCTGTCCCCCAGCTACAATGAGTGCAGGAAGGGGTTAAGCCCTAAGGATGTATTTTGCACCATATCCCAGGGATCGTGACTGCAGGGGCTTCAGCGAACCTGGCCAGAGAGGTGTCTCAGCAAGGGAAGATGCCTAGAGCACCCCAGCACACGCAGGGACATAATCCAGGGTGGGAGCTTGGGGGGTGAAAAGGGTGCTAAGCCCCTGCCCTGGGGGGCTGCTGTGAAACCTGCAGGTTCGGGGCATGAACAGGCTGGAAATTGCTTCCTTCTTCCCTCACGCTGTTCCAGAGCTTAGCTGAGGGGCAAAGAGTCTTCCCTGTACCAGCGCTGTGCGGGGCTTTGACTCATACAGAGTCTCAGAACCTCCTGGCCAGTGCTCTGGGAGAGAGGGTCTTGGACTTTCCTGGCGTAGCGGCCCAGCCAGTGGCAGTGGGGGAAGAAAGGAGCCTGCCAGACAGGCTTTTGGTGAGCTGAATGCTCTGACAAGGGGCTGGTTCTCCACACAGCGCTGGGAGCGGGACCTGCCCCACTTGGGATTGTTATGTAGGGGAGCAGCGAGGTTTGGGGGAGTGAAAGGGCAAAGCAGGGAGAGGACAGCAAGAGGAGGAGCATGTGAAGGGCTGAGAGGTGGGGAGCAGAGGCGACATGTAACCGGTCACTGCCTGGTGCCTTCTCGCACCCACCTGCCACTGCAGCTCCCAGTGTGCAGCCGATGACAATGGGAAATGGGACGGGGAGTGGGAGCCCTGCTGTCTGAGAGCCGGCACATAGTGGGGGCTGAGCTGATGGACCAACAGGGGGAGCGGCTGGCCCCATGTGCTGCATCTTTGCCCTGTCACCAGCCTTGCATACCCACCCCCTCGTCACCCACTGGACACCCCCGACTCACCGCTGGTAGGCGGGCAACTGGGAAGCAGGGATCTGGCCAGCAGCAGGACCTGCTAGTATGGATGCGGAGCAGAGAGAAAATACGGGACAATTTGCCCATTTTTAAGAAAAAGTTGGTCCAGCTGCAGGAGGGCTTAAATACAGGATTTTAAAAACCTTTAAAAACGGGAGGTCTGGTCCCCCTACAGCTGCACTGCTGTGGTGGGTCATGGGAGATGCTCTGTGCTCATAGAGAAGAGCTCCCCCCAGCAGAGTAGTTAATCCACCTCCCCCAGAGGTGTAGCTGTGTCTACACAGGGGGTCAGGTTGACATATTTATGTGGGTCACAGTTGCAGATTTTTCTCACCAATGAGCAAAGTAGCTATCCCAATATAGGTCTGTAGTGCAGACCAGACCTCAACTGAGATTGGCTTCACGTATTTAGGACCAAATCCTGAAAAAACTTGTAACTTTACTCAGGTGAGTATTTTCATAAAGTCAATGGGAGTTCCTTGTGAATGAGTTTACTTGTGTGCTTGAGTGTTGGTTGGGTCAAGGCCACAAGCCAGTAGGATCCATCAAGAGGATTGTGAAAGAAAGAGGTTCTGCTCTCACTCCATTGTAAACTGGGAGTGACTCGGCAGTTGTGAGTGTGAAACTGGGGAAAGTGCCAGAAGAACCAGTCGTGTGGCTGCTTTAACTCACTTTCACAGTCACTGCTTGAGACCTGAAAAGAACTAGCAAATGTGCGGAGGAGAGATTCTGCTGTGGGCAGCAACACCAGGAGGACGCGCCCTGCTTCACCTGGGGCCAGAACCATTCAAACCATCTTCCCTCTTCTGGAATGGAGATGTTATGTCAGAGGGGCAGTACATAACTTGTCGTGGGTCACCAGTGTGGTTAGATGTTTGGTTGTGAATGAGTGTGTTCTCGTTTTGTCCTGTCCTAACTCTGCGCAGACAGTTGGCCCAACAGACCTCCAGCAAACCACCCAATGACCACAAGCTCCGTAAAGTACAAAGGCAGCCAGCCAGGTTTATTGTCGATGAAGCATGGTACTAGTATCCTGCAGACTCTACTGGACAATTAATACATGTGAGCCCATTAGAATGAACCACCTCAGTGAACAGTGGGACTTTCCGTTCCTCCTTAGGCTAGACAGAGACACTCCCTTTGAGGCTCCATTTCATACATCAATACAAATAAGTTACATACTGACCATCTAACGTAGTTAATTGATACTCTGTGATGTAACCGGTCACCACCCATCACATTTTACATCTCTATCCATCACACTCTCATCCTGACCATATCTTTACAATGGGTCATCATGTTCCTCTCATCTTTAGGGAACATGTTGGTATGGAGATGTTCTGGTACCACCCATCTGGAATGAGTTTCCTTGAGTGCTCTGTGCCTAGAAACTCTTAGAAATGTGAGGTTTTCAAATATCAGCCCTGTGCTTGCCAGATTCTGTGAGCAGGGCCTGCCTCTAGCTCACAGGCTAATTTTGCTTTGTATCAACAAGGCTTCAATTACTTTAGCTCAGGCCTCACACCTCACACAAGGGCTTATGTCTTTGGCTTTCTTCCGACTACAGTTCCACAGCACAAATGTGTTTCTGAATTTACGGTCCCACATGACAGGCAGTTGTCACACAGTGAAGTTTTTGATGGTACCTCTGATTCTCTCAACAAATGCATTCCAGTCCTAGCTGACACTGGAGTTCTCACTGATTTTCTCTTTTGCTGTTAGTTACAGGAAACTGAATAGAAGATCCAAGTGATGGTACATGATGTCAGCTGACAATCACACCGTTTTTTACCCTGTTACTTACATCCTGACCGGTATCTCGGGTACGGAGGAGTCTCATTTCTGGATGGCCATCCCGTTCTGTCTGATGTACGTTGTGACACTTTTTGGGAACTCTCTCCTACTATTCATCATACTAACAGAACGAAGCCTCCATGAACCCATGTATCTAATCATGTCCATGCTGGCCACTGTTGATCTGCTTTTATCTACCACTACAGTGCCCAAGATGCTGGCTGTATTCTGGTTTAGAGCAGGGGAAATTTCTTTTGCTGCCTGCCTGACACAGATGTTCTTCATCCATGCCAGTTTCATTGCTGAGTCGGCCATCCTGCTGGCCATGGCGTTTGATCGATACATTGCCATCTGTGACCCCCTGAGATACACCATGATACTAACCAAGTCTGTGATCAGAAAGATGGGGTTGGCAGTTGTCACAAGAAGTTTCTGTATCCTTTTCCCTCACATCATTCTCATGAAGCAGCTGAAGTTCTGCAGAACCAACCTCCTGCCTCATACCTATTGTGAGTATATGGTCATAGCCCGTCTGGCCTGCCACGACATCACAGTCAACGTCTGGTATGGCTTTGCTGTGGCTATTTTAGTAATTGGTTTGGATGCTGTGCTCATTGCTTTGTCTTATGGGCTGATCCTCAGGGCTGTCTTCCGGCTCCCCTCCAAGGACGCCCGGCTCAAGGCTCTCCGCACCTGCAGCTCTCACCTCTGTGTCATACTGATGTTCCACATCTCATCCGTTTTCTCCTATTATGCACACCGATTTGGGCACATCATCCCAGGTTATATTCTCATCCTACTGGCCAACCTCTATGTGCTCATTCCCCCCATGTTAAACCCCATCGTTTACGGGGTGACAACAAAAGAGATCCTGAAAAGGGTAATCAGCATCTTTTATAGATGTGTTAGCAGAAGCTCCCTGCTGAGCTAAAGGAGTCAACAGAAAATACTTTTGACATTGGAAATTTAAGCCAGTTCTCACTGGAACTATACACATGTTTTTACTATGTACTTACACTGTGTAAGCTTGAAAGCTGGTCTCTCTCACCAACAGAAATTGGTCTAATGAAAGACATCTCCTCCCTCACTTTGTTTCTCTAATATCCTGCAACTTACATGGCTACAACAGCACTGCGCACTGCCAGAAAAGGCAGCCAGACTGAGTGAGTCTTGTTCTAAGTTGAAAGGAAACAGCAAAACATGGAAGAAGAAATGTAAAAATCACCATGAGAGAGAGAGAGCATGGTGTGTGTATCTCCTCTCTGACTAGCTACATCTGAACTGGACTCTTTTCAGACCATTAAGGAATGCAGCAGTCAAGGGGGCCATGCCATGGGCAAGTGGGAAGTGCCCTGGGCTGCACACTGGGATAAAGGGGAGCTAGTGTTGTTTCTGCCACTGACCTGCTGTGTCACCTTGGGTTAGTTTCTTTCCTCCTCAAATTCCTAAACTATTCTCAAGGTCACAGCTCTGCTGGCTTCAGTCCTTTATTCTGCAACCAAGGCCTTTGTCCCAAGGACTTTGTGTTTGGCTGCCTTACGGCTCATTTCGCATGGATTGGCCCGGTTTCCCCAGGCTGATCTCGCTCTCTTCCCTACACTCGTGGCTTTGTGGGAGTGGCTGGGTGGGAGAGAGGTCAGGGTTGCTGTGGCCTGGTGCACTGGATGAGGGACTCTTTTACACGTGGTCTCTGGTCCCCCCGACTGTGGGAGAGACAAAGGGAGAATAAAACGGGTGTGTCTGATTAACTGTTTCTTACCCTGTGCTAAAGGAACATTTTTCTGCTGAGGAGAACATGCTGACTCCTTCTGGGGCTTGGAGGCTTGTTTGACCTTCTGTTAACATCACACAACACCCAGCAGAAACGCTGTGGGAATCTATTTTCATTTTATTCCCACCTTTCTTTTCTGCAGCTGTTGAGAAGAAATGTCTGATAAGAACATGAGGACAGTATCTACTGGGTCAGGGCAAAGCTCCCCAGCGGTCAGTGCCAGATGTTTCAGGGGGGGCGAACAGAACAGGACAATCATCAAGTGATCCATCCCTCTCGGCCCATCCTGGCTTCTGGTGGTCAGAGGTTTTGGGACAGCAGCACCATGGGCTTGCAACCCTGACCAGCGTGGCTAATGGCCATTGATGGCCCTGTCCCCCATCAACTTATCTAATTCTTTTTTAATCGTCTGGCCATCACAACATCCCCTGGCATTGAGTTCCACAGGTTAGCTGTGTTCCATGAAAAAATATGTCCTCTTCTTTGAATTAAATCTACTGCTTATTATTTTGTCAGGTAACCCTTGGTTTTTGCATTGTGTGAAAAAGTAAATTACATTTCTCTATTCATTTTCTCTGCACCGGTCATGATTTTATAGACCTCTGTCTTATCCCTCCTCAGTTGTCTCTTTTCTAAGCTGAACAGTCGAAGCCTTTTTCATCTCTCCTCATATGGAAGCAATTTTATACTCTTCATCATTTTTGTTGCCCTTCTCTGAACCTTTTCAAGTTACACTATATTCTTTTTGAGATGCGGCTACTAGAACTGGACACATTACTGAAGTTGTGGGAATCCCACGGATTTATACACTAGCAATATGACATTTTCTCTCCATTTCCTAATGATTCTTAACAGTCTATTAGCCTTTTTGACCACTGCTGTGCTGAGAACAGAAGTTTTCAGAGAACTGCCCACAGTGACTCTACGATCTCTTTATTGAGTGGCAATAGCTAATTTAGACCCCATCCTTATATATGTGAAATTAGGATGATTTATTCCAATGTGCATTATTTTCCACTTATCAATGCTGAATTTCATCAGCCATTTCATTGCTTAGTCATCCATTTTTGTGAGATACATCTGTAACTGTTCAGTCAGTTTTAGATTTAACTATCTTAAATAATTATGTATCCTCTCCAAACTTTGCCACTTCACTGTTCACTCCCTTCTCTGTATCATTAAGGAATGTGTTAAACAGCAATGGTCACAATACAGATCCTTGGGGGAGCCCATTGATTACCTCACTCCATTGTGAAAATGGACCATTTATTCCCCTTTGTTTCCTATATTTTAACCAGTTACTGATCCACGAGGAGGCCTTCTGTCTTATCCCATGACAGATTACTTTGCCTAAGAGCCTTCGGGAAGGGATCTTGTCAAAGGCTTTCTGAAAGTCCAAGTGCACTATAGCTACTGGATCACTGTTCTCCACATTCTTGTTGATGCCCTGAAGAATTCTAGTAGCTTGGTGAGGCATGATTTCCCTGGCCAATACCCGTGTTAACTCTTCCCTGACATATTCATAGAGTCATAGATTCATAGACTCTAGGACTGGAAGGGACCTCGAGAGGTCATTGAGTCCAGTCCTCTGCCCTCATGGCAGGACCAGATACTGTCTAGACCATTTCTGATAGACATTTATCTAACCTACTCTTAAATAGCTCCAGAGATGGAGATTCCACAACCTCCCTAAGCAATTTATTCCAGTGTTTAACCACAATGACAGTTAGGAACTTTCCCCTAATGTCCAACCTAAATCTCCCTTTCTGCAGTTTAAGCCCATTGCTTCTTGTTCTAACATTAGAGGCTAAGGTGAACAAGGTTTCTCCCTCCTCCTTATGGCACCCTTTTAGATACCTGAAAACTGCTATCTGCTAACTGATATTGTGTTTATCTTTTTAAGCCTTTGGAGATACTTGTTGCTAGCAGTCGCAGATGGGCCATATGCCATTGTAGGCAATCTCGTTATACCATCCCCTCCATCAATTTATCCAGCTCACTTTGCAGATGAGAAAATTTCTGGAGGCAGAGTTGGCTTGAGGGGGTGATAGGCTGGGATGGGGGGATTCCGTCTGGAGGCTGCCCAGTCTGCAAGTGGGGAGGCAGGCTGGGGAGTGGAGGCAGGACTGGGGCAGGTCTCAAAGAAGCATAGAATATCAGGGTTGGTAGAGACCTCAGGAGGTCATCTAGTCCAACCTCCTGCACAAAGCAGGACCAACTAAACCATCCCAGCCAGGGCTTTGTCAAGCAAGGCCTTAAAAACCTGTAAGTATGGAGATTCCACCACCTCCCTAGGGATCCCATTCCAGTGTTTCACAATCCCACTAGTGAAATAGTGTTTCCTAATATCCAACCTAAACCTCCTCTTTGGGACCCCTCTTCAGGTTCTTGAAGGCTGCTATCAAATCCCTCCTCACTCTTCTCCTCTGCAAATGACACAATCCCAATTCCCTCAGCCTCTCCTCATAAGTCATGTGTCCCAGCCCCCTGATCATTTTCATTGCCCTCTACTGGACTCTCTCCAATTTGTCCACATCCATTCTGTAGTGGGGGGACCAAAACTGGACGCAATACTCCAGGTGTGGCCTCACCAGTGCCGAAAGGAGGGGAATAATCACTTCCCTTGATCTGCTGGCTATCCTCCTACTAATAGATCCAAAAAAGCTGTTAGCTTTCTTGGCAACAAGGGCACACTGCTGACTCATATCCAGATTCTTCTCCACTGTAATCCCCATGTTCTTTTCTGCAGAACTGCGGCCTAGCCAGTTGGTCACAAGTCTGTAGCGGTGCATGGGATTCTTCCGTCCTAAGGGAAGGACTCTGCACTCTGCTAATAAAGTAAGTTCCCCTTCCCGCTAAGTTTACTCTGTTGCAGAACTGGCTGAATTCACAAAACCAGGAACTAGTTTTTCATGAGAACTTTTGTGTCCGAAAAGATGGCTCGCTAGCGAAAGGATCCAGAGGGTCTCTCCCCACTCTGTGTTATCCTGAAACTCTTCTGTCTCTCTTCATAGGCAGGTCAATCCTGTCTGCTGTAATGTTCTTTCATTTACTTTCTAAGTGGTGTTGATTATTTGAAGTTGTCTCTGATGGTTTTCTATTGATCATCTCGGGACAGAGCATGGCTGGAAAACTGAGCCTGGCGTTACATGCCCAGCTAACCAGAGTGGGGTGATGACGTCCTCCTGGAATGACCATCACCTAGATACACTGCCCTGGAGACTAACTTCTACTCCAGGTTCATAAAGCTCACTGTCAATATCACTATGTTTTTTTAACTATTACTCATACATGCCTTTTGCAATGGTTACAAATCTTGACAAATTACAAGCTTCCTACACATACCTTACATGCTACTTCTCAAGGGTTAATATTCCATAAGACTTGTATGTCGTGTAGTGAGTTTGTCAGGTCTGAGATATGAGCTATTTCCAAGGAAGAGGGAACTCTTTGTTGGGGGCCTCAGTGTCACAAGGACCTTTCTAAATAATGAACAAAAGGAGAAATGATCAGATCAAACAAGTGAGAGGAGGAAAGGGTTAATTCCCTGCTGCTCTTCACCACCTGAGCCAGGCACAGAGGCAGGTCCCTGGGGCTCCGTGCTGGCTCTGAGCTCCCCCTGGGATTCCCAGGGCAGCAATATAAATATACCTGTATCTCAGCCCCGGTCAGTGCAGATTCCCTGCCGCCTGCAGCTCCCCAACCCGGTCACAGGCAGAGATTCCTCCTCCCCAGCTGGGGCCGGAGCCTGGTGAGTCGTTTGCATGGAATGAATCTGTGAAGGGGCGAATGGAAACATGAAACCTGGGATATGTTGAGCTGGGGTTGGCTAGAATGGGGGTGTGTAACTCTGACTGCAGGGGCAGGACGGGAGCTGGGCTCTGAGATACACTCCTGTGACTGCGCTGAGGTTGGGTGTTGTGAAGAGGTCGCCGGGTTACCCTGATCCCCTCCCACGGACGTCACTGGGGGTCTTGCTGTTGAAGTCAGTGGGCTCTGGACTGGGTCATACTAGGTTACGTGACTGTTCAGAGTAAACCTCATTGCAAACCTCCTCAGGCCCTGTAATATTCTGCACCCCAAATCCCAAGGCCTTCACTCAGGCAACATTTTCATTAAAGTCAATAAGGACCCCAGATCTGGGTCCATTCCATTGGGCAGAAATTAGAGGGTTTCAAGCAGCATATCTGTAAATGTACAAACTGTATAATCCAGGAGTAACTGATTGTAAGGGCTGCTTTGATACTGATTGTGACGGGTACTCCCCAGAGTAGCATCTGGAACTGAGGTACCTCTGAGCCCACTGACCCCCCAGCCTGGGCTGCCTCTCACACTATACAGCTGTGACAAATTGCAAAACCCTCCCGCCTGCACTTTCACCAACAGGTAGAGACACACCCAGCTGCAATTGGACACAGGCTCTTAAACCGCCAGCTGTCCAGGCCAGTACCCTAGAGCAGTACGATCCTGCCCTGGTCAAATCTGGGCAGTGTGTGTGTTTAATACCCGGTAGGCCTCTCCCTCCATCTGAAGAGAACCATGCACACTTGGGTTAGCCAAGCCGAGATTTTCCCCAAGCACTCCAGTCAAAGCTCACTGCTTTACAGTATAACAGAACAAGTTTTTTAACTACAAAAATAGATTCTAAGATTTTATATAAATCTTAGGTTGCATTTTTTTATTTGCTAGGTAATCTGCTTTGATCTGCTTGGTATCACTTAAAATCTGTTTTAGTACTTAATAAACTTGTTTTTGCTTTATGTACACCAGTGAGTTGGAATGAAGTGCCTGGGAAAATCATAGCTCGACTGGCAGAGGCTGTTGTATATTCCTTTCCACATTCAGGGAGGGGGCGAATTCTATGAGCTTACGCTGTACAGTTCTCAGTGCAGGGTAAGACTGTAACATTTTGGGTTTACACTCCAGTGGGGGGTACGAATCTGGGAAGCTGGTGGTTAATTGGGCTGCAGCCTCTCTATTGTTGGTTCATGCAGTGGCTGGTTAGAGCCTGCGTGTAACTGCAGCAGGGTGTGTCCCTGCGTGTGTGGATGCTGGTGTAAGATGGGAAGCAGGTCTGCAGCTTGTCACAGCAACACAGTGTGAGGGGGGCACAGACTGGGGGATCAGAGGGCTCAATGAAACCCCAGTTCCATGTGCCCCCCCCGGATGAACCCATCACACTGTAACAAATGCAGTCCAGTCCTAGCCGACACTCACCTTCCACTGATTGTCTCTTTTGCTGTTAGTTCTTGGAAATTGAATAGAAGATCCAAGTGATGGTGCATGATGCCAGCTGACAATCACACCTTTTTTACCCCAGTGACCTACATCCTGACTGGTATCCTGGGTAAAGAGGAGTCTCATGTCTGGATCTCCATTCCCTTCTGTCTGATGTACATTGTGACACTTTTTGGGAACTCTCTCCTACTATTCATCATACTAACAGAACAAAGCCTCCATGAGCCCATGTATCTATTCGTGTCCATGCTGGCCGCTGCTGATCTGCTGTTATCTACCACGGCAGTGCCCAAGATGCTGGCTGTATTCTGGTTTAGAGCGGGGGAAATTTCTTTTACTTCCTGCCTGATACAGATGTTCTTCATCCATGTCAGTTTTCTGGCCGAGTCGGCCATCCTGCTGGCCATGGCGTTTGATCGGTACGTTGCCATCTGCGACCCCCTGAGATACACCATGATACTAACCAATTCTGTGATTGGGAAGATGGGGCTGGCAGTTGTTACAAGAAGTTTCTGTTTCATTTTCCCTCTCATCTTTCTCGTGAAGCAGCTGAAGTTCTGCAGAACCAACCTCCTGCCTCACACCTATTGTGACTACATGGCCATAACCCGGCTGGCCTGCAACGACATCACAGTCATTTTCTGGTATGGTATAGCCATGGGTATTTTAGTAATTGGTTTGGATGCTGTGCTCATTGCTTTGTCTTATGGGCTGATCCTCAGGGCTGTCTTCCTGCTGCCCTCCAAGGACGCCCGGCTCAAGGCTCTCCGCACCTGTAGCTCTCACCTCTGTGTCATACTGATGTTTTACACACCGGCCTTTTTCTCCTATTTTGCACACCGATTGGGGCACATCATCCCAGGTTATATTCTCAACCTCCTGGCCAACCTCTATGTGCTCATTCCCCCCATGTTAAACCCCATCATTTATGGGATGACAACAAAAGAGATCCTGAAACGGGTGATCTATGTGTTTCATTGGTGGTGCAGGGGAAGCTCCCTGCTGAGCTAAAGCAGGACACAGAAAATGCTCTGGGATTTGGAAATTAAACGCAAGTTTTCATTGGAATTGTAGGGATGTTTTTATTATGTACTTCCACTGCATAAGGTTGAACGCTGGTCTCTCTCGTCAACAGAATTTGGGTCCAATGAAAACTATTTCCTCCCCCAGTTTGTCTCTCTAATATCCTGGGGCACACATGGCTGCAACAGCACAGCGCCCTGCCACAGAAATCAGCCAGACTGAGTCAGTCTTGCTCTATGTTGAAGGGAAACAAAAAAACAAGAAAGCACAATGGTAAAATCACATTGTGATAGAGCATAGTGTGTGCTCCTCTGTGACAAGCTGCATCTGAGTCGCACTCTCCATGGCAAAGGAAAGCAGCAGCGAAGGAGTAGGTGCCATACAAGCATGGGAAGTGCACTGTGCTGCACACTGGGAGATGGGAGCTCTAGTGTTCATTCTGACACTGACCTGTTGTGTCACCTTGGGAGAGTTTCTTTCCTCCTCGATTTCCTCATTGGCAAATGAGCACACTATGGGGCCAGCATGGAAATCAGGAGCAATTCTCCTCAGGGAGACAGCACAGAGATTTCATGGCCCTCCTCCACACAGCCCAGAACCTGAGCAGGGGTGGCTTTGTCTGTGTCATCATGGGACTCCTTTACCCAGAAATCCACTCTAAGAGGACATGGCTGAGGCAGCAACCCCCCCCCCACGCACACCATCCCATGGGAAACATGGTGATTCAGTCTTTAAGCAGGCCCTAGAATTTCATCTAGTCACTCCTGTATTCAGCCCAATAACTTGTGTTTGGCTAAGGCACCCCCCACAAAGATATCAGAACTCCTGAATCCTTCTCAGGGTCACATCTCTGCTGGCCTCTGTCCCTCATTCCATAGCCAAGGCCTGCTTCCCACGGACCGTGTATTTGGCTGCCTAATGGATCATTTTGCGTGGATGGGCCCAGCTTCCCCAGGCTGATCTCACGCTCTTTCCCACGCAAGTGGCTTTGTGGGGCTGACCGAGTGGGAGGGAGGTCAGGGGGTGCTGTGTCCCGGTGCACTGGGTGAGGGTCTTATTTGCACGTGCTCTCTGGTGCACCGATCATGGGAGACAGAGAGAGGAAAATCTTGTGTGTGTGATTAGCTGTGTCTTACCCCCTGCTAGTGGAATGTTTTGCCACTGAGGATAATGTGATGAGTCTTGTGTAACCATCTGCTAGTGCCACAAAATTACTGCAGGAAACTGTTTCTGCTTTTATTCCCACCTTCCATTCCGAGAGCGTTGGAGTAGAAATGTCTCACAGGAACATAAAAATGGCATCTACTGGGTCAGATAAATGGTCCATCTAGCCCAGTGTCCTGTCTTCTGACAGTGACAAATGCCAGGTGCTTCAGGGCAGTGAGCAGAACAGGGCAACCATTGTGTGATCCATCCCTTGTCTTCCCATTCTGGTTTCTAGTTATCAGAGGTTTTGGGACACCAGCAGTATGGGCTTGTATCCCTGACCAGCTTGGCTAGTAGCCATTGATGGACTTATCCCCATCAACTTATCTAAGGATTTTTCAATCCTTTCCCATCACAACATCCACTGGCAGTGAGTTCCATAGGTTATCTCTGTGTTCCGATGCCACGCACCGATGAGCTATTGGAAAAGTTGGGACGTACCCAGTTCATCTCTACAATAGACTTAACCAAGGGGTACTGGCAAGTACCGCTAGATGAACCTGCCAAGGAAAGGTCCGCATTCATCACCCATGCGGGGGTGTATGAATTTAATGTCCTTCCTTTCGGGCTGCGAAATGCACCCGCCACCTTCCAGAGGCTGGTAGATGGTCTACTAGCAGGACTGGGAGAATATGCAGTTGCCTACCTCGATGATGTGGCCATTTTTTCAGACTCCTGGCCCGAACACCTAGAACACCTGGAAAAGGTTTTTGAGCGCATCAGGCAGGCTGGACTAACTGTTAAGGCCAAAAAGTGTCAAATAGGCCAAAACAGAGTGACTTACCTGGGGCACCAGGTGGGTCGAGGAACCATAAACCCCCTACAGGCCAAGGTGGATGCTATCCAAAAGTGGCCTGTCCCAAAGTCAAAGAAACAGGTCCAATCCTTCTTAGGCTTGGCCGGGTATTACAGGCGATTTGTACCACACTACAGCTAAATCGCTGCCCCACTGACCGACCTGACCAAAAAGACCCAGCCGAATGCAGTTAAGTGGATTAATGAGTGTCAAAAGGCCTTTACCCAACTTAAGGCAACGCTCATGTCTGACCCTGTGCTAATGGCCCCAGACTTTGACAAGCCATTCCTAGTAACCACAGATGCATCTGAGCGTGGTGTCGGAGCAGTTCTTATGCAGGAAGGACCGGATCACAACTTCCATCCTGTCGTGTTTCTCAGCAAGAAACTGTCTGAGAGGGAAAGTCACTGGTCAGTCAGTGAAAAGGAATGCTACGCCATTGTGTACGCCCTGGAAAAGCTACGCCCATACGTTTGGGGACGGCGGTTCCAGCTACAAACTGACCATGCTGCACTAAAGTGGCCTCATACTGCCAAAGGGAACAACAAAAAACTTCTTCGATGGAGCTTAGCTCTCCAAGATTTTGATTTTGAAATTCAACACATTTCAGGAGCTTCTAACAAAGTAGCTGATGAACTCTCCTGTGAGAGTTTCCCATAATCCACTGGTTAAAAATTGTTCTTAAAATGTAGAAAGCCTTGTAGTTTACATACTTAGTAGTATATGTAAAGGTGCATGTGTTGTATTAATCTGTTTATTCTAAAGTTCTAGGAAGAAATCACCGCCAGTGACGTTCCCCACTGTCTGCGATTTGGGGGGAGTGTCATAAACAAATAGCTAAGGGTTAATGTCTCTTTCACCTGGAAAGGGTTAACAAACAACACCTGACCAGAGGACCAATCAGGAAACAAGTTTTTTTCAAATCTAGGTGGAGGGAAGTTTGAGTGTGAGTCCTTTGTTCTTGGGCTGTTCTCTCTCTGGGCTCTGAGAGGGACCACACGAATCTCCGGGCTTTCTAATCTTCTGTTTCCAACTTGTAAGTACAACGGTAGAAAGACAATATAGGCTTTTACGTTGTTTTTCTGTATTTGCAAATGTGTAGTCTGCTGGAAATAGTTTAAATTGTATTTTTTCTGGATAAGGCTGTTTATCCATTTTCTATAAGCTAAAAGACCGTGTACTGTTTACCATCTAAACTGCAGAGATAAACCTTTTACTTTTTTCTTTCTTTTTTTATTAAAACCTTTGCTTTAAGACCTGTTTGATTTTTTTCTCCTAGATAAGGCTCAAAGGACTTGAGTCTGTGTACTCACCAGGGAATTGGTGGGAGAAAGAAAAGGTAGGAGGGAAGAAAAACCTGCTCTCGGCGTTTATCTGTGTGTATCTCTCTCTGGGAAAGAAGGGAGGGGAAGTGGTGATTCAAGGATTTGAATCACGGTGGTCTCCTAGTGTAACCAGGGAGGAAGAAAAGAGCGGGGGAGGGAATGGTTTATTTCCCTTTGTTGTGAGACTCAAGGAATCTGGGTCTTGGGGGTCCCCAGGGAAGGGTTTGGGGAGACCAGAGTCTATCAGGCGCTCTACATAAGTCCTGATTGGTGGCAGCCTGTCAGATCTAAGCTAGTAATTAAGCTTAGGGGAATTCATGCTAGTACCCATATTTTGGAGGCTAAGGTCCAGATTTGGGAATTATACTATGACAGGCCGTACCATGGATTTATATAGTGGCAGTAAAACATTTTCTATCCATTTCCTAATGGTTCTTAACAATCTATTAGCCTTTTTGACCACTGCTGTGCATAGAACGGAAGTTTTCAAAGAACTACCCATGACAGCTCCACAATCTCTTTGTTGGGTGGTATCAGCTAATTTAGACCCCATCCTTATATAGGTGTATTTAGCATGATTTATTTCCAGTGTGCATCGTTTTTCACTTATCAATCTGAATTTAATTAGCAATTTCATTGCCCAGTGAGATCCTTCTGTAACTTTTCTCAGTTAACTTTGGATTAAACTATCTTGAATAATTTTGTATCCTCTCCAAACATTACACTTCACGGTTCACTCTTTTTTCTGGATCATTAAGGAATGTGTTGAACAGCGCTAGTCCAAGTACAGGATCCTTGGGGAACCCACTGTTTACTTATCTCCATTGTGAAACAAACCATTTATTCCCCTTTATTGCCTCTATTTTAACCAGTTACTGATGCACGAAGGGGCAGGGAGATGTAGACCCTGGATGACATCCATACAGGCTGTAAATATGGGGTGGGACTCAAGAGTTCTGCATAGTATGCCTACACTCTGCCACCACCCTGCTGGAGAACCTTGGGCAAATCACTTTGCCTCCCTGTAACTCAGTTTCCTCTTCTGTAAAATGGGAATAATGACACTGACATCCTTTATAGACTGCTTTGAGATCCACTGATGAAACAGCTATTACTTAATCTTGTTTCCAGTGGGGCCCAAAGGCCTGTGCCAGGCACTTCCCAAACTGAGACGTGATCCCTGTACTGAGCAGCTTACAAACTAGACGTCACACCAAGGCCAAGGAGAATCTGACCAGGGGAACTGGCCCATTGCTGGGTTCACATTCCCATTATTCACCAATTCACTAATTCCAAGGCCGGAACTGCTCATCCAGTCTGATCCCCTGCATCTCACAAGCTGGAGACCTTCCCCCAAATAATTTCCAGAGCCGAAATTTTAGAAAAACATCCTGCCTTGATTGAACAATGGTCAATGATAAAGAACCCACCACAACCCTTATAAATTGTTCCAATGGTTTTTTCCTCTCGCTGTTAGAAATCAGGAGAGAGCTGGTGTCTTGGAGGTGAAGAGGTGGGGGCTCGTAGGCATGATTTGGGCCTGGATTCTGGCATTAGGAAGGGCTGAGGGAGGTCGGTTCCCTTCTCCTGCTTCCCCCACCCGTAGATCTGTGATCACAGCAGCAAGAACAATACTAAGAATTTCACCACAGTGAAGAAAACACAGCCCCCACCACACTCTGGCTCTCCTCAGCTGGCTGGATTCACAAAAACCAGGAACCAATTTTTCATGAGAACTTCCCTGCCCCACATGATGGCTCCTCAGTGAAAGGATCCAGAGGGCGTCTCCCCACTCTGTGTTATCCTGAAACAGCCTTTTGTCTCTGTTCACAGGCAGGGCAGTCCTGTCTGTTGTCATGTTCCTTCATTTAACTCTATGTGGGTTTTATTCTTTGCAGTTGACTCTGATGGTTTTCTATTGATCATCCTGGGATGGAGTAAGGCTGGAGAACTGAGCCTGGCATTACGTCCCCGGCTAACATGGGGTCACAACACCCTCTTGGAAGGACCATCACCAAGACACACTGCCCTGGTGACTAACTTCTACTCCAGGTCCATAAAGCTCACTGTCAATAGCAATATGTTATTCCTTAACTATTACCCAGACATGCCTTTTGCAATGGTTATGAAGCTTGACAAGTTACAAGCTTTCTGCACACACCTTACGTGCTACTCTCTATGGGTTAATATTCCATAAGACTTGTGCGTGGTGTAGTGAGTGTGTCAGGCCTGAGATATGAGCTGTTTGCAAAGAACAGAGAATTGTTTGCCAGGGCCTCAGTGTCACAAGGACCTTTCTAAATAACGTACAAAGGGAGAAATGATCAGATCAAACAAGTGAGAGTAAGAAAGGGTTAATTCTCTGCTGCTCTTCCCCACCTGAGCCAGACACAGAGGCAGGTCCCTGGGGCTCTGTGCTGGCTCTGAGTCCCCGCTGGGATTCCCAGGGCAGCAGTATAAATATCCCTGTATCTCAGCCCCGGTCAGTGCAGATTCCCTGCCGCCTGCAGCTCCCCGACCCGGTCACAGGCAGAGATTCCTCCTCCCCAGCTGGGGCCGGAGCCTGGTGAGTCGTTTGCGTGGATTGAATCTGTGAAGGGGCGAATGGAAACATGAAACCTAGGAAATGTTGAGCTGGGGTTGGCTAGAATGGGGGTGCGTAACTCTGACTGCAGAGGCAGGAGGGGAGCCGGGGCTCTGAGATACGCTCCTGTGACTGCCCTGAGGTTGGGTGTTGTGAAGAGGTCGCCGGGTTACCCTGATCCGCTCCCCCAGGAGTCACTGGGGGTCTTGCTGGTACACTCAGTGGGCTCTGGACTGGGACATTCTTGGTTATGTGACTGTTCAGAGTAAATCTCACTGGAAATCTACTCAGGCCCTGTAATATTCTACACCCCAAATCCTGAGGCCTTCACTCAGGCAGCACTTCCATTAACTCCATAAGGACCCCAGGACTGGGTCCGTTCCGGCTGGCAGAAATCAGCTGGTTTCAGGGAGCTTTGTGGTGAATGTCTGAACTGGAGAACACACAAGCAATGAATTATAAGGGCTGTTTTGATAACCAATGTTCCGCCTACTTAGGGTGATCATATCTCCCTATGCTGAATACGGGACACCTGGTAAAATTACTCGTATTCAAGCAAGTTCAACAGCAATGAATCAGAACTGTGCAGTACAAACAGTAGTTCTGCAATTTCACATTTGAGTTCCTTCAGAACTCTTTGGTGAAACCATCTGGTCCTGGTGAGTAATTAATGTTTAGTTTATCAACTTGTTCCAAAACCTCCTCTAATACATGTCAATCTGGGACAGTTCATCAGATATGTCACGTAAAAAGAATGGCTCAGGTTTGGGAATCTCCATGACATCCTTAGTCGTGAAGATGACCTGGCGCATGTCTTTGCAGAGCTCATCTCTTCTCTCCCCCATCCCCACCCTTCCTTCCCATAGCAAAAGGCAGATAAAACCTCCAGGCTCCTGTTGACCATAATGTAACCCATCTGTCTCCTGTCCCCCAGCTACAGTGAGGGCAAGAAGGGGTTAAGCCCTAAGGATGCATTTTGCACCATGTCCCAGGGAACTTAACTGCAGGGGCTTTAGCGAACCTGGCCAAGGAGGTGGCTCAGCAAGGGAAGATGCCTAGAGCACCGCAGCAAACCCAGGGACAGAATCCAAGGTGGGAGCGTGGGGGGTGAAAAGGGTGCTAAGCCCCTGCCCTCAGGAGCTGCTGTGAAAACTGCAGGTTCGGGGCATGAACAGGTTGAAAACTGCTTCCTTCTTCCCTCCATCTGCTCCAGAGCTTAGCTGAGGGGCGGAGAGTCTTCCCTGTACCAGCGCTGTGAGGGGCTTTGACTCATGCAGATCTTAGCACCTCCTGGCCAGTGCTCTGGGCCGGAGAGACTTGGACTTTCCCGGCGTAGTGGCCCATCCAGTGGCAGTGGGGGAAGGAAGGAGCCTGCCAGACAGGCTTTTGGTGAGCTGAATGCTCTGACAAGGGGCTGGTTCTCCACACAGCGCTGGGAGCAGGACGTGCCCCACTTGGGATCGGGATGTGGGGGAGCAGCGGGGTTTGCGGGAGTGAAAGGGCAAAGCAGGGAGAGGACAGCAAGAGGAGGAGCATGTGAAGGGCTGAGAGGTGGGGAGCGGAGGCGACATGTAACCGGTCACTGCCTGGTGCCTGCTCACACCCACCTGCCACTGCAGCTCCCAGTGTGCAGCCGATGACAATGGGAAATGGGACGGGGGGTGGGAGCCCTGCTGTCTGAGAGCCGGCACATAGTGGGGGCTGAGCTGATGGACCAACAGGGGGAGCGGCTGGGCCCATGTGCTGCATCTTTGCCCTGTCACCAGCCTTGCATACCCACCCCCCTCGTCACCCACTGGAAACCCTCGACTCACCGCTGGTAGGCGGCCATCTGGGAAGCAGAGATCTGGCCAGCAGCAGGACCTGCTAGTATGGATGCGGAGCAGAGTGAAAATATGGGATAATTTGCCCATTTTTAAGAAAAAGTTGGGCAGCTGCAGGAGGGCTTAAATACAGGACTTTAAAAACCTTTAAAAACGGGACATCTGGTCCCCCTACAGCTGCACTGCTGTGGTGGGTCAGTGGAGATGCTCTGTGCTGATAGAGAAGAGCTCCCCCCAGCAGCGTAGTTAATCCACCTCCCCCAGAGGTGTAGCCATGTCTACACAGGGGTCAGGCTGGTATATTTATGTGGGTCACAGGTGCAGATTTTTCACACCAATGAGCAAAGTAGCTACCCCAATATAGGTCTGTAGTGCAGACCAGACCTCAACTGAGATTGGCTTCACGTATTTAGGACCAAATCCTGAAAAAACTTGTAACTTTACTCAGGTGAGTATTTTCATAAAGTCAATGGGGGTTCCTTGTGAGTGAGTTTACTTGTGTGCTTGAGTGTTGGTTGGGTCAAGGCCACAAGCCAGTAGGATCCATCAAGAGGATTGTGAAAGAAAGAGGTTCTGCTCTCACTCCATTGTAAACTGGGAGTGACTCGGCAGTTGTGAGTGTGAAACTGGGGGAAGTGCCAGAAGAACCAGTCGTGTGGCTGCTTTAACTCACTTTCACAGTCACTGCTTGTGACCTGAAAAGAACTAGCAAATGTGCGGAGGAGAGATTCTGCTGTGGGCAGCAACACCAGGAGGACGCGCCCTGCTTCACCTGGGGCCAGAACCATTCAAACCATCTTTCCTCTTCTGGAATGGAGATGGTATGTCAGAGGGGCAGTACGTAACTTGTCGGGGTCACCAGTGTGGTTAGATGTTTGGTTGTGAATGAGTGTGTTCTCCCTTTGTCCTGTCCTAACTCTGCGCAGACAGCTGGCACAGCAGACCTCCAGCAAACCACAAGACCTTTAAGGTACAAAGGCACCCAGCCAGGTTTGTTGTCAATGAAGCATGGGACTAGTATTCCTGCAGACTCTACTGGAACATTAATACATGTGTGCGCTTTAGAATGAACCAGCTCAGTGAACAGTGGGACTTTCCATTCCTCCTTAGGCTAGACAGAGACACTCCCTTTGAGGCTCCATTTCATACATCAATACAAACAAGTTACATACTGACCCTCTAACGTAGTTAACTGACACCCTCTGACGTAGCCGGTTACAACCCATCACGTTGTACATCTCTATCCATCACTTTCTCATCCTGACCATATCTTTAGGATGGGTCACCATGTTCCTCTCATCTTTAGGGAATGTGCTGATATTGAGGTGTTCTGGTATCACCCTTCTGGAATGTGTTTGCCTGAGTGTTCTGTGCTCAGCACCTCTTAGAAATGTGTGGTTTTCAAATATCAGCCTTGTGCTTGCCAGATTCTGTGAGCAGGCCCTACCTGTAGCTCACAGCCTAATTTTTCTTTATATCAACAAGGCTTCGATTATTTTAGCCCAGGCCTCACACCTCATACTAGACCTCTGACACAAGGTTTTATGTCTCAGGCTCTCTTCCTACTACAGTTCTGCAGCACAAATGTGTTTCTAGATTTACGGTCCCAAACGACAGGCAGTTGTCACACAGTGAAGTTTTTGATGGTATCTCTGATTCTCTCAACAAATGCAGTCCAGTCCTAGCTGACACTGGAGTTCTCACTGATTTTCTCTTTTGCTGTTAGTTACAGGAAACTGAATAGAAGATCCAAGTGATGGTACATGATGCCAACTGACAATCACACCATTTTTTACCCTTTAACTTACATCCTGACTGGCATCCCGGGTACGGAGGAATCCTATTTTTGGATCTCCATCCCGTTCTGTCTGATGTACTTTGTGACACTTTTTGGGAACTCTCTCCTAATATTCATCATTCTAACAGAACGACGCCTCCATGAGCCCATGTATCTAATCATGTCCATGCTGGCCACTGTTGATCTATTGTTATCTACCAGTAGAGTGCCCAAGATGCTGGCTGTATTCTGGTTTAGAGTGGGGGAAATTTCTTTTGCTGCTTGCCTGACCCAGATGTTCTTCATCCATGTCAGTTTCATTGCTGAGTCGGCCATCCTGCTGGCAATGGTATTTGATCGATACATTGCCATCTGCGACCCCCTGAGATACACCATCATACTAACCAAGTCTGTGATCGAGAAGATGGGGCTGGCAGCTGTCACAAGAAGTTTCTGTATCATTTTCCCTCTCATCTTTCTTGTGAAGCAACTGAAGTTCTGCAGAACCAACCTCCTGCCTCACAACTATTGTGAGCATATGGCAATAACCCGGCTGGCCTGCGACGACATCACAGTCAGTGCCTGGTATGGTGTAGCTGTGGCTGTTTTAGTAATTGGTTTGGATGCTGTGCTCATTGCTTTGTCTTATGGGCTGATCCTCAGGACCATCTTCCGGCTCCCCTCCAAGGACTCCCGGCTCAAGGCTATTCGCACCTGCAGCTCCCACCTCTGTGTCATACTGAAGTTCTACACACCGGCCTTTTTCTCCTCTTTGGCACACCGATTTGGGCACATCATCCCAGGTTATATTGTTAACCTACTGGCCAACCTCTATGTGCTCATTCCCCCCTTGTTAAACCCCATCGTTTATGGGGTGACAACAAAAGAGATCCTGAAATGTGTAATCAACATCTTTCATCGATGCATCAGTAGAAGCTCCCTGCTGAGTTAAAGGAGTCAACAGAAAATGCTTTTAGCATTGGAAGTTAAAGCCAGGTTTTCATTGGACCTATACGGGTGTTTTAACTATGTACTTCCACTGTGTAAGCTTGAACATTGGTCTCTCTCGCCAACAGAAGTTGGTCCAATGAAAGACACCTCCTCCTCCACTTTGTCGCTCTAATATCCTGCAACTTACATGGCTACAACAGCACTGCGCACTGCCAGAAAAGGCAGCCAGACCGAGTCAGTCTTGTTCTAAGTTGAAAGGAAACAGCAAAACATGGAAGAAGAAATGTAAAAATCACCACGAGAGAGAGAGAGCACGGTGTGTGTATCTCCTCTCTGACTAGCTACATCTGAACTGGACTCTTTTCAGACCATTAAGGAATGCAGCAGCCAAGGGGGCCATACCATGGGCAAGTGGGAAGTGCACTGGGCTGCACACTGGGATAAAGGGGCGCTAGTGTTGTTTCTGCCACTGACCTGCTGCGTCACCTTGAGTTAGTTTCTTTCCTCCTCAAACTCCTAAATCCTTCTCAGGATCACAGCTCTGCTAGCCTCAGTCCCCCATTCTGCAGCCAAGGCCTTTGTCCCAAGGACTTTGTGTTTGGCTGCCTTACGGCTCATTTCGCAGGCTGCTCTCGCTCTCTTTCCTACATTCGTGGCTTTGTGGGAGTGGCTGGGTGGGAGAGAGGTCAGGGGTGCTGTGGCCTGGTGCACCGGGTGTGGGACTCATTTACACGTGGTCTCTGGAGAATAGAACTGGTGTGTGTGATTAGCTGTTTCTTACCCTTTGCTAAACGAATGTTTTGCTGCTGAGGAGAACGTGCTGAATCCTCCTGGGGCTTGTTTTATGGGAACAGTAAGTGTGCCAAACACTATATTTTGGCTGTTGGCAGCGCTATCAGATCTACGCTTGGAATTGAGCTTAGAAGGGTCCATGCAGGTCCTTACTTTTTGGACGCTAAAGTTCAAAGTGGGGAAAAATACCTTGACAAAGCTATTCTATACCCTTCATCATTTTTGTTGCCCTTCTCTGAAACTTTCCAAGTTATACTATATCCTGTTTGACCTTCTGCTAACATCACACAACATCCAGCAGAAACACTGTGGGAATCTATTTTCATTTTATTCCCACCTTCCATTTCTGAAGCTGTTGAGAAGAAATGTTTGATAAGAACATGAGAACAGTATATACTGGGTCAGGGCAAAGCTCTGCAGCGGCCAATGCCAGGTACTTCAGGGGGGTGAAAAGAACAGGACAATCATCAAGTGATCCATCCCTCTCAGCCCATCCTGGCTTCTGGTGGTCAGAGGTTTTGGGACAGCCGCACCATGGGCTTGCATCCCTGACCAGCTTGGCTTAAAACTGTTGACGGACCTTCCTCCATTTACATATCTAATTCTTTTTTATCTTCTGGCCATCACAACATCCCCTGGCAATGAGTTCCACAGGTTAGCTGTGTTCCATGAAAAAATATGTCCTTTTGTTTGAATTAAATCTGCTGCCTATTATTTCATCAGGTAACCCTTGGTTTTTGTATTGCATGAAAAAGTAAATAAAATTACTTTTCTCACGTTCTCACGTTCTCCGCACCAGTCATGGTTTTATAGACCTCTGTTGTATCCTCCCTTAGTTGTCTCTTTTCTAAGCTGAACGGTCGAAGCCATTTTTAGTCTCTTCTCATATGGTGTCATAAACAGATGGTTAAGGGTTAATGTCTCTTTTACCTGTAAAGGGTTTAGAAGCTGGCTGACACCTGACCAGAGGACCAATGGGGGGACAAGATACTTTCAAATCTCGGTGGAGGAAACTCTTTGTTTGTGCTGTTTGTTTTGTTCGTTGTTCGCTCTCGGGGCTAAGAGGGACCAGACATGCACCCAAGGTTTCTCCAACCTTTCTGAAACAGTCTCTCATGTTCAAAATAGTAAGTACTAGCTAGAAAAGGCGGATTAGTCTTATGTTTGTTTTCTTAACTTGCGAATGTGTACTTTGCTGGAAGGATTTTTACCTCTGTTTGCTGTAACTTGAATCTCAGGCTGCGGTCAAGGGGGGGAGGGAAGTCCTTCTAGTCTATATGAGCTGAATACCCTGTAAACATTTTCCATCCTGATTTTACAGAGATATTTTTTCTTTTTTTCTTTTTTTAACTAAAAGCTTTCTTTCATAAGAACCTGATTGATTTTTTTCCTTGTTTAAGACCCAAGGGGATTGAGTCTGAACTCACCAGGGATTGGTGGGGGGAAAGGAGAGGGGGAAGGTTAATTCCTCTCTGTTTTAAGATCCAAGGAGTTTGGATCAGTGTAGCCTCTCAGGGTAACCCAGGAAGGGGAAAGTCTGGGAGGGAGAAAGGGGGGGGGATGGTTTATTTCTCTTTGTTTTAAGACCCAAGGGCTTTGGGTCTTGGGCTCCCCAGGGTAGGTTTTAGGGGAACAGAAAGTGTGCCAAACACTATATTTTGGCTGGCAGCAGCGCTATCAGATCTAAGCTTGGAATTAAGCTTAGAAGAGTCCATGCAGGTCCCCACTTTTTGGACGCTAAAGTTCAAAGTGAGGAAAAATACCTTGACAAAGCCATTCTATACCCTTCTTCATTTTTGTTGCCCTTCTCTGAAACTTTTCAAGTTACACTCTATCCTTTTTGAGATGCGGCTACTAGAACTGGACATACTACTGAAGGTGTGGGAGTACCACGGATTTATACACTGGCAATATGACATTTTCTCTCCATTTCCTAATAGTTCTTAACAGTCTATTAGCCTTTTTGACCACTGCTGTGCCGAGAGCAGAAGTTTTCAGAGAACTGTCCACGGTGACTCTACGGTCTCTTTATTGAGTGGTAATAGCTAATTTAGACCCCATCCTCATATATGTGTAGTTAGGATGATTTATTCCAGTGTGCAATATTTTCCACTTATCAGTGTTGAATTTCATCAGCCATTTCATTGCTTAGTCATCCAGTTTTGTGAGATTCCTCTGTAACTGTTCAGTTAGCTTTAGATTTAACTATCTTAAATAATTTTGTATCCTCTCCAAACTTTGCAACTTCACTGTTCATTCCCCTTTCTGTATCATTAAGGAATGTGTTGAAAAGCACTGGTCACAATACAGATCCTTGGGGGAGCCCATTGATTACCTCACTCCATTGTGAAAATGGATCATTTATTCCCCTTTGTTTCCTATATTTTAACCAGTTACTGATATCCACGAGGAGGCCTTCCGTCTTATCCCATGACAGCTTACTTTACCTGAGAGCCTTCGGGAAGGGACCTTGTCAAAGGCTTTCTGAAAGTCCAAGTGCACTATAGCTACTGGATCACTGTTCTCCACATTCTTGTTGATGCCCTGAAGAATTCTAGTAGCTTGGTGAGGCATCATTTCCCTGGCCAATACCCGTGTTAACTCTTCCCAGACATATTCATAGAGTCATAGATTCATAGACTCTAGGATTGGAAGGGACCTCGAGAGGTCATCGAGTCCAGTCCCCTGCCCTCATGGCAGGACCTAATACTGTCTAGACCATCCCTAATAGGCATTTATCTGACCTACTCTTAAATATCTCCAGAGATGGAGATTTCACAACCTCCCTAAGCAATTTACTCCAGTGTTTAACCACCCTGACAGGAACTTTTTCCTAATGTCCAACCTAAATCTCCCTTTCTGCAGTTTAAGCCCATTGCTTCTTGTTCTAACATTAGAGGCTAAGGTGAACAAGTTTTCTCCCTCCTCCTTATGGCACTCTTTTAGATACCTGAAAACTGCTATCTGCTAACTGATATTGTGTTTATCTTTTTAAGCCTTTGGAGATACTTGTTGCTAGCAGTCGCAGATGGGCCATATGCCATTGTAGGCAATCTCGTTATACCATCCCCTCCATCAATTTATCCAGCTCACTTTGCAGATGAGGAAATTTCTGGAGGCAGAGTTGGCTTGAGGGGGGTGATAGGCTGGGATGGGGGGATCCCGTCTGGGGGCTGCCCAGTCTGCAAGTGGGGAGCCAGGCTGGGGAGTGGAGGCAGGACGGGGGCAGGTCTCATAGAATCATAGAATATTAGGGACGGAAGAGACCTCAGGAGGTCATCTAGTCCAACCCCTAATTCCCTACACTCGTGGCTTTGTGGGAGTGACTGGGTGGGAGAGAGGTCAGGGGTGCTGTGGCCTGGTGCACCGGGCGAGAGACTCATTTACACGTGGTCTCTGGTCTCCCTGACTGTGGGGGAGAGACCGGGAGAATAGAACGGGTGTGTGTGATTAGCTGTCAACTATCTGAAAAGAGTACCAAAGAGGATGGGTCTAGACTGTTCTAAGTGGTGGCAGATGATAAATCAAGGAACAATGGTCCCAAGTTGCAGTGGAGGAGGTCTAGATTGGATATTATGAAACACTGGGATAGTTTAGTTGGTACTGCTTTGAGCAGGGGGTTGGACTAACACTATTTCACTAGGAGGGTGGTGAAGCACTGGAATGGGCCTTTAAAAACTCTAAGGATGCAGATTCCACCAACTCCAATTTGTCCAGGTCACTCTGGACCCTATCCCTACCCTCCAGCATATCTACCTCTCTCCCCCAGTTTAGTGTAAGCTGCAAACTTGCTGAGGGTGCAATTCATCCCATCATCCAGATCATTAATGAAGATGTTGAACAAAACCAGCCCCAGGACAGACTGTATCAAAAGCTTTGCCTAAGCTAAGATATATCACGTCACCGCCTTCCCCATATCCACAGAGCCAGTTATCTCAGCATCGAAGACAATTAGGTTGGTCAGGCATGACTTGCCCTTGCTGAATCCATGCTGACTATTCCTGATCACCTTCCTCTCCTCCAAGTGCTTCAAAATGGATTCTGTGAGGATTGATTTTTCCAGGGACTGAGGGAGGCTGACCTGTCTGTAGTTCCCTGGATTCTCCTTCCCTTTTTTAAAGATGGGCACTATGTTTGCTTTTTTCCAATCGTCCTGGACCTCCCCCGACTGAGGTTTGTACCTCAATGAACTGGAAGTTCACAATCTGTTTAATTTTCCCATTTTTACAGTAACTTCTGGTTGGGGCTGGGGGGCCCCTCTGGATCGGGGAGAAGGAGGCAGGTAAAGAGTTAGTTACAGACCCTGTTACACACCAACTCTAGGTTTGTTGCCTCTCGCTCTCAGTGTACATCACCGAAGGACAAGAGAAAAGGATCCTTCCTTTCTCCCCTGGCCAGTCCTGTAACCCCAGGGTAAAGTATCTGCATGGCAGGGAGATGTAGACCCTGGATGACATTGATAAAGGCTGTGAATATGGGATGGGACTCAAGAGATCTGCATTCTATTCCCACACTCTGCCACCACCCTGCTGGGGAACCTTGGGCAAATCACTTTGCCTCCCTGTAACTCAGTTTCCTCTTCTGTAAAATGGGAATAATGACACTGACATCCTTTATAGACTGCTTTGAGATCCACTGATGAACAGCTGAATATTATTATTTAATTTTGTTTCCAGTGGGGCCCAAAGGCCTGTGCCAGGCACCTCCCAAACTGAGACGTGATCCCTGTACTGAGGAGCTTACAAACTAGACATCACACCAAGGCCAAGGAGAATCTGACCAGGGGAACTGGCCCATTGGTGGCTTCATATCCCCATTATTCACTGATTTACTAATTCCAAGGACAGAAGGCAACATTATACTCATGCAGTCTGATCCCCTGCATCTCACAGGCTGGAGACCTGCCCACAAATAATTCCCAGAGACAAAATTCTAGAAAAACATCCCTTCTTGACTGAACAATGGTCAGTGATAGAGAATCCACCACAACCCTTATAAATTGTTTCAATGGTTATTTCCTCTCGCTGTTAGAAATCTCCACTTTATTCCCAGTCTGAATGTGTCTAGCTTCCACTTCCAGCATTGGATTGAAGAGCTGATTCTTATATGTCTGTGCCCTGTGTAGGTACTAACACACTGTCATCAGACTTAACTTTCTCTTTGTTAAACTGAACTGACTGGGCTCTTTGAGCCCATCACTATCAGGCAGGGTTTCTCATCCTTTAATCGTTCCCGTGGATCTTCTCTGAGCCCTCTCCGATGGATCAGCATCTTTCCTGGGTCTGTCCGTTTCGGGGAGCAGGGGGGTAGGGCTGCCAATGACATTACTGCTCACAAAGATGTCATCGATGATGTCACAGTCGGCCCAGCTGTCAGGCAGTGCAGTGAACTGCTGGAGAAGCAGGAGGGCAGGAGGGAGCTGGTGCCCTGGCAGTGAAGAGGTGGGGGCTGGTATACATGACTGGGGCCTGGATTCTGGCATTAGCAAGGGCTGAGGGAGGTTGGCTCCTTTCTCGTGCTCCCCCACCCACAGATCTGTGATCACAGCAGCAGGAACAAGACAAAGAATTTCACCACAGTGAAGCAAACCAGCCCCCCCGCCCCCCCTCCGGCTCTCCTGGGCCCTCCCTGAGCCTCCCTAAGCCTGGCTGAGAGCGGAGAGAACACCATCGCCTGCCCAGTCATGGCCACCAACTCCCGCATCATCCGAGTCACGGTGAAACCCCCACAATGAAAGAGGAGGTTGTGGGGAAGCCAGAGGGCCCTGCACATCGACTCTGAAGTCAGCCGTGACTTTCAGCCAGTGTGTAAAACAGAAGGTTTATTTATGAAAGGAACAGAGTGTAGAACAGAGCTTGTTAGCACAGAAATCAGTGACTTTCAGCAAACTCCATCTTGGGGGACCCTGGGCTGGACACCCCGGACTCCCCTCTCTCCAAGTCCCCCACAGCAGACTGCCCAGCTTCCAGAGGCCTGACCTCTGACATGCCTGTTGCTCCTCCTCCTCTTGTTTGTCTCACTTCCTGGGCAAAGTGTCACCTGGTTGCTTCCCCCTGTGACAGTTTGGATGACAGAGATCTCCTTGGGACTGTCACCTGATGAACTGAAATTACCTTTGAGCCCGTTATCCCTGCCAGCTTGGGACTCCAGAACCCTGCCTTGTTGTGCCAGATACGCCAGCCTGCTGCAACACAGACCTGGGCCAGCCCCTCAACGGTGCAGACTTTAACCAAATACAGTTCAGCAAATTACCTCGCTAGCAACCTGACACCCATTTCCCAGTGGGATCCAAACCCCAAATAAATTTGTTTTACTCTGTATAAAACTTACACAGGATAAACTCATACATTTTCCACCCTCTGTAACACTGTTAGAGAGATATGCACAGCTGTTTGCTCCTCCAGCCTTGTCACTAAAAGCTGTGTGCTGTAGACAAGCCCTTATTCTCCTAACTCTAGACAGAGAAATAATACCTGCAAACAAATAGGATGATCACACTCAGTAGATTATAAGCTTTGTAATGATACTTTTTTGCGTAAAGTATATTCCAGTTACATCATATTTGCATTTATAAGCATATATTCAAAAAGCATATGGAGTGCAACATCATACACCCTCTTTGGTCCCAGGTGAGGAAGGGCACCAGCCATCGCTCACGTGCAGGCATCTGGAGCCAGCTCGTCTGGTTCTGAGGGCCTCAGCAAAAGTCACCCAGCCTTATTCCCACCACTTAGTCATTGGTGCAGTACAACAGGGAAACTGAGGCACACACAGTATTCATGCAAAAACATAAGACTCAAATACACTTGTGTACAACATAATAAGGAGGAAAAACCCACTTTGTCACAGGGGGTTACTAGAGCCTAAGTGCCCTTAGCCCGACGTTCAAGACCTGTGGTCCCTGACACCCAGACAGTAATGGAGGCAGAGTCAAACAGGCCCATGGCAACCTTCTCTCCTGACGCCCTTAACTACTGATGCCAATTAAGTCTTGCTGATAAGACAAATTATCTGCCTCAGCCCCTAACTGACAGAAGCCATCAGGACAGCCCACCTGATGGGGAATCCTGAGGGGATATTACCCAGTTATAATTCTAGACGTGTAGGGCAGGAAGGGACCTCACGGGTTATCTACTCCAGTCCCCTACACTCCAGGCAAACATTTTCCTAAGTGACTGCTGATTTAAAGGGATTCAGATTTGGATGCTGGGGCACAGGAATGGGGGAGGGGTGCAGGGGCCTTGGCCCCATCACTGATAGAAGTTGGAGGGTTAAGCCATCCCAGTGCTTACAGCCAGAATGGCAAGTGACGGTGGAGGGGGTGGAGAGGAGTGCATGGGGGATCGCGGAGAAGGGTTGGGATGGGGCCTCAGGGAGGGGTGGTGCAGGCAGCGGCTTGGGGAGAAGGGTGAGGTGGGTTTTCAGGGGCAGAGGCGGGGCAAGTCTGGGCCTTGGGGAAAGAGGCATTGCGGGGATGCAGGCCACATTTCAGGCACCGGTGCCCCCCCCCCCCTCCAGTTTTCGGAGCTTCCAACGCTCCTGTTTGGATGCTGAGTTGAGTCATTCAGGGTCAGACCTTTCCACAGCTGCTGAGCACCCACCACTCCAATAGCAGAGAGTGGGAGCTGTGAGTGCTCAGCACCTCTTGAAATCTAGGCTGAGGTGTGTCCCAGGGTGGGTCCTGCAGCAGGTCAACTCTGCGCCTTGGTAGAGGAACATGGGAATTACCAGAAAGGATGAGAGCCGTGTCCGTCGAGCCCAATAGCCAGTCGCCAGCAGTGGCCAGCCCTAGATACTTCAGAAGAAGCTGTGAGTATCTCTCATGAGGGGATATGGGATAATCTTCCCCTCACACCTTGCATCCCATCCATATCTCTAACAGAGATTGGCTTAAACCCTGAGCCATGGGGGTCACTTTCCTTTCAAAAATGTGTGTGGTCATTAGGTCTGGTAATTCTGGATATTTTTGATAGATAAATGTCCAATCGCTTTTTGAATCTTTCCAAAGTTTTGGCCTCAACAAAATCCTGCAGCAGCGAGTTCCACCGTTTGATTATTTGTTTTGTGGGAAAGTATTTCCATGTATTGGTTTTTATTTGCCACCTTTTACTTTCTTTGCATGTCCCTTGTTCTAGTGCTACGAGAGGAAGAGCAGCTCCAGATTTTCCCTCTCTCTACCACCTACCATCTTACATAAACACAGAGCGAGACAAGGTGGGGGAGGGGATATCTTTTATTGGACCAACTTCTAGTGGGGACAGCGACAAGCTTTCGAGCTTGTCATGGTATAAACCCCCTTTCTGAACCTTAGCGTTCAAAAGATGGGGTACCAGCATGAATTTCTCTAAGTTCAATTACCAGATTAGTACTTGTAGCACTGCCACCAGCCAGGAATTCCAGTGCCTGGTACACTCTGGTCCCCCCCTAGGACCTTGCCCGGGGAACCCCAAGACCCAGACCCTGTGGATCTTAACACAAGGAAAGTAAACCCTTTCCCTCACCGTTGCCTCTCCCAGGCTTCCCCTCCTTGGGTTACCCTGGAAGATCACTGTGATTCAAACTCCTTGAATCTTAAAACAGAGAGGAAAATCCACCTTCCCCTCTCCTTGTCTCTCCCGCTCCCAGACTCTCCCTGAGAGAGAAAGTAATCCTAACACAGAGAGAAATTAAACTATCTCTCCCTCTTCCCTCCTTTCTCCCCACCAATTCCCTGGTGGATCCAGACCCAGTCCCCTGGGGTCTCACCAGATTAAAAAAAAACAATCAGGTTCTTAAACAAGAAAAGCTTTTAATTAAAGAAAGAAAAAAAACAATAAAAATGATCTTTGTAAATTTAAGATGGAATATGTTACAGGGTCTTTCAGCTATAGACACTGGGAATACCCTCCCAGCCTAAGTATACAAGTACAAATTAAAATCCTTCCAGCCAAATACACATTTGCAAATAAAGAAAAAAAACATAAGCCTAACTCGCCTTATCTACCTACTACTTACTATTTTGAATCTATAAGAACCTGTATCAGGGAGTGTCAAGGAGTGTGGGGGAGTCCGTCCCTGCACCCCTCTTCCTGGGACCCACAGTGACTCTTAGGCAGCCAGTAAAACAGAAGGTTTATTGGACAACAGGAACACAGGTTACAGCAGGGCTTGCAGGCACAGTCAGGACCCCTCCACCGAGTCCTTCTGGGCTTTCAGGGTGCTTGGATCCTAGCTAGGATACCCTGAATTCCGCCCACACAGGCCCAGCCCAAACTCAAACTGCTTCCCTCCTGCCACCCCCTTCTTTGTTCCCCTTCCCGGGCAAAGGTGTTGACCTTTCCCCTTCCTTACCTAGCTCAGGTTACAGGCTCTGGTATCGTCCATCCCCTAAAGTCCTCCCCTGCTCTCCCGTTCCCCACACAGACAGCCCCTACTGCATCACATCTCTCCCCCCTTCGAGACTGAACTGAGCGGGGTCACTCTGCCCAGTGACCTGGGGAAGTTCAGGGCCCCCTCTCCGGGACAACGCGTCCGCTGTCAGGTTGGCACTTCCCTTCACATGGACCACGAGCCTCAGGAGCTGGGCGTTGGCTCCTTTCATCTGGTGCAGCGAGGTCAGGGGAGAGTGGTCGGTGTACACGGTGAAGTGTCGCCCAAAGAGATATGGCTCTAGCTTCTTAAGGGCCCACACCATGGCCAGGCATTCCTTCTCGATGGCCGCGTAGCTTTGTTCCCGGGGTAGCAGCTTCTTACTCAGGTACACGATGGGGTCTCTCTCCCCCTTTTCATCCTCCTGCATTAACACCGCCCCCAGTCCCGTGTCTGAGGCGTCGGTGAACACCATAAAGGGTTTGTCAAAATTTGGGTTTGCCAGAACTGGGCCACTAATCAGAGCCTCCTTCAGTGCCTGGAAAGCCTCCTGGCACTGCTCAGTCAGATCACCTTGTCTGGCTTCCCCTTTTTGCACAGTTCAGTGATGGGGCCGGCTATGGCACTAAAGTGGGGCACGAACCTTCGATAGTACCCCACCATCCCAATAAAGGCCTGGACCTGCTTTTTGGTTTGGGGAGCAGGCCAGTCTCTGATCACCTCCACCTTGGTTGGTTCCGGCTTCAGGCAGCCGCTCCCCACCCGATGGCCCAGGTAAGATACTTCAGCCATCCCCACCTTGCACTTCTCAGCCTTTACTGTTAACCCAGCCTTTCGGAGTTGGTCCAGGACTTGTTTAACCTGGGACATGTGGTCCTCCCAGGTCTGGCTGAAGACGCAGATGTTGTCAATATACGCCACGGCAAAACTCTCCATCCCCCTCAGTAGCTGATCCACCAGGCGCTGGAAGGTGGCCGGTGCTCCCTTGAGGCCGAAGGGTAGAGTCAGAAACTCGTAGAGCCCCAGAGGGGTGATAAAGGCCGATTTCAGCCTGGCATCTGCGTCCAGCAGCACTTGCCAGTAGCCCTTGTTAAGATCCATAGTGGTGAGGTACCGAGCACCTCCCAGCTTGTCTAGGAGCTCGTCAGGCCTGGGCATGGAGTAGGCATCAGATACGGTGATGGTATTGAGCTTTCGATAGTCCACACAGAACTGGATTGACCCATCCTTCTTGGGAACCAGCACCACTGGTGAGGCCCAAGGGCTGGAAGACGGCTGGATCACCCCCAAAGCCAGCATGTCCCTGACCTCTCTTTCAAGATCCTAGGCAGTTTTACAGTGACCTGAAAAGGGGAGCATCTTATAGGGGGATGTGACCCGGTCTCCACCCGGTGGACAGTCAAATTAGTGCGTCCAGGCTGGTTGGAAAACAGCTGTCGGTATAGATGCAGCACCCCCCTGATCTCAGCGTGCTGGCCTGGGGTCAGCTGATCAGAGAGGGGAATCACCTCCAGGGGGGAACCAGCTTTTGTCCCAGGGAATAGATCCACTAAGGGGTCATCTCCCTGCCCCTCCCAATGTCCACACACAGCCAACACCACATTCCTCCTGTCATAGTATGGTTTCATCATGTTCACATAGTACACCCGATGGTGATGTGCCCGATTTGACAGTTCCACCACATAGTTTACCTCATTCAGTTGCTTGATAACCTTGAAGGGCCCTTCCCAGGTGGCCTGGAGTTTGTTTCTCCTCACGGGGATGAGAACCATCACCTGATCCCCGGTGGCGAAGGCACGAGCCCGTGCCGTGCGGTCATACCAGACCTTCTGCCTCCTCTGAGCTCGGGCCAGATTCTCCCTGGCCAGGCCCATGAGCTCGGCCAGTCTTTCCCAGAAGGTCAGGACATACTCCATCACTGACTCTTCCTCGGGAGCGGCCTTCCCCTCCCATTCGTCCCACATCAGGTCTAGGGGCCCTCTTATCCGCCTTCCATACAACAGTTCGAAAGGCGAAAACCCGGTAGATTCCTGGGGCACCTCCCTGTACGTGAACAGCAGGTGAGGTAAGTACTTGTCCCAATCCTGCGGGTGCTGGTTCATAAATGTTTTTAGCATCATTTTCAGCGTCCCATTTAACCTTTCCACCAGCCCGTTGGACTAGGGGTGATACGCTGAGGCCCAGTTGTGCTGGACCCCACATTTCTGCCATAAGGATCGGAGCAGGGCCGACATGAAGTTGGACCCCTGGTCCGTTAAGACCTCCTTGGGGAACCCCACCCGGCTGAAAATTGTCAGTAGCGCATCTGCCACTGTGTCTGCTTCAATAGAGGACAAGGCCACCGCCTCGGGGTAGCGAGTGGCAAAATCCACCACCACCAGGATGTATTTCTTCCCCGACCGGGTCGTCTTGCTGAGGGGTCCCACTATGTCCATGGCCACCTTCTGGAAAGGTTCTTCTATGATGGGTAAAGGCCTCAAAGCCGCTTTCCCCTTGTCCCGGGCCTTCCCCACCCTCTGGCAGGGGTCACAGGATTGGCAGTACTGTCGGACATGGGTAAAGACCCCAGGTCAATAAAAGTTCTGTAGCAGCCTCTGCCTGGTACGTCGGATTCCCTGGTGCCCTGCGAGAGGGATGTCATGAGCCAAGTACAACAGCTTGTGACGAAACTTCTGGGGAACCACCAGCTGTCTCTTGATCCCCCATGACTCTACTTCCCCTGGGGGAGCCAATTCTCGGTACAGGAACCCCTTTTCCCACAGGAACCTCTCCTTGCAACCTCTCCTCATGGTCTGTACCGCACTAAGGTCAGCCCGGTCCCTGTGCTTCCGCAAGGAGGGATCTTTCTGCAACTCGGCCTGGAACTCAGCAGCTGGGACAGGGATGGGGACCGGCTCTCTCTTGCTGGCTGGGTCTGAGGCCGCAGCCTCTCTGAACCGTGCCCCTGGGCGTTCCCCGCTCCCTGGGTTAGGGTCCTGCACCTCGGGTCGAGTACCTTCCCCGTTGTCGGGGTGCTGTGCCCTTTGCCGACTCTGACTACGAATCACGACCAGGGCACTCTGGGTGTTACTAGGCCAGTCCTCGAGGTCCCCTCCCATTAACACGTCAGTGGGCAAATATCGGTGTACCCCCACATTCTTGGGGGCCTCCTTGGCCCCCCACTTCAGGTGTGCCCTTGCCACGGGCACCTTGAATGGGGTCCCGCCCATGCCCATCAGGGTCAGGTAGGTGTCGGGCACCATCCGATCTGAGGCCACCACCTCGGGCCGGGCCAGCGTCACTTCTGCGCCCGTGTCCCAGTACCCAGTGACCTTCCTCCCATCCACTTCCAGGGAAACAATGCACTCTTTCCGGAGGGGCAGCCCCGCGCCCACCCGGTAAACCAAAAACCCGGAGCCTGGAGCATCCACAGGTGGTATGTTGCCAGCCCCCCTTTCCTGGGAATGTAGCCCCTCCTCCGATTGGGTTTTTACCCAGTCCACCCTCTGCGGGTTGGGTCTGCTTGGTCTGTCCCTGGGCTTGGGGCACTGGGCCCGTATGTGACCTCGTTGGCCACAGCGATAGCAGCCCATATCTCGTGGGTCCCCTTGAGTGGGTCGGAGGGACCTGACGCTGGATGTTCCCCTTTTGGGGGGGTTCTCCATAGGCCCCCTTTGGGAGGTCCCATGATGACTCTCTCTCTGCGTTGAGGAAGGCCTGCTCCTTCGAGACTCCTCCCTGCCATCCCCTGCCCGACTGTCCACAAATTGGTCGGCCAGCTGGCCTGCGTGCTGTGGGTTCTCCGGCTTCTGGTCCATCAACCACAGCCTCAGGTCGGACGGGCACTGCTTGTACAGGTGCTCCAGTATGAATAGGTCAAGCAGGTCCTCTTTAGTTTGGGCCCCAGCTGTCCACTTGCGGGCATACCCCTGCGCCCGGTTGACCAGTTGTAGGTATGTGACCTCACGGGTTTTACGCTGGCTCCGGAACTTTTTCCGGTACATCTCAGGAGTCAGCCCAAACTCGCGGAGCAGGGCCTGTTTGAACAGTTCGTAGTCCCCTGCCTCCGCCCCTTTCAGTCGGCTGTACACCTCCACGGCTGTGGAGTCCAGTAAGGGGGTGAGAACTGCGATCCTGTCTGCAGGGTCAACCCGGTGCAGCTCACAGGCATTCTCAAAGGCCGTCAGGAAGGGATCTATGTCCTCCCCCTCCTTACGCCGGGGCAGCAAGTGCTTATCAAAGCTCTTTGTAGGCTTGGGTCCCCCCTCACTCACCGCAGCCGGAGCCTCACTGCTCCTCAGCTGGGCCTGGTCCAGCTCATGTTTACGCTGTTTCTCCTTCTCCTCCAGCTCTTGCCTCTTTAACTCGAGCTCCTCCCGTTTCAGCTCCCTTTCATATTCCAGCCGCCTCCGCTCCACGGATGCCGAGCGTCGCCAGGAGGATCCCCTGCTGGGGGGTGAGCTTCGCCGGGAGGATCCCCTGTTGGGGGGTGAGCATCGCCGGGAGGATCCCCTGCTGGCCGGGGGTGTCACGGTGCCCTCGGTATACACTGGGCTCCTCCCCGCCCTTCCCCTATGCCTAGGAAGGGGGGGTCTCGGGAAGCCCTCGTCCGCCGCTGACCACTCCCAGCGGGGACAGACACTGGTGCCTGCGCTGCATCTGCCCGGCTGCGTCCCTCAGAGACAGGGCTCCGTTCATTCATGCGGTCTCCCTGCTCCAGCTGGGCAGTCAGCTGGCCCTTGCTGAGCCTCCCCGGGTGCAGCCCCCTCTGCTTGCACAGCTCCAGCAGGTCACACTTGCGCAGCTTGGCATACATCTTCCTGCTGGGCACTCACAGGCTAGGGTGCTCGCCGCTCCCCACGGTTTCCAGGGGGACCCCTAGTGCACCAGCCCTTCTTGCACACACCCCTTCGTTTTACTGCTCCCCAGTGACTTACTACAGGAAGCGCCGTCCACGGGGTGCAGTATATCCCACCGTTGTCACCAGTTGTCACGGAGTGTGGGGAGTCCGGCCCTGCACCCCTCTTCCTGGGACCCACAGTGACTCTCAGCCAGCCAGTAAAACAGAAGGTTTATTGGACAACAGGAACACAGGTTACAGCAGAGCTTGCAGGCACAGTCAGGACCCCTCCACCGAGTCCTTCTGGGCTTTCAGGGTGCTTGGATCCTAGCTAGGATACCCTGAATTCCGCCCACACAGCCCCAAGCCCAAACTCCAACTCCTTCCTTCCTGCCACCCCCTTCCTTTGTCCTCCTTCCCGGGCAAAGGTGTTGACCTTTCCCCTCCCTTACCTAGCTCAGGTTACAGGCCCTGGCATTGTTCATCCCCTAAAGTCCTCCCCTGCTCTCCCACTCCCCACACAGACAGTCCCTACTGCATCACACCATCTCTCTCTGAATCTCCAGCCCACCTGGTCCCCGTCAATCCCCCTTCGCTTTACTGCTCCCCAGTCACTTAGTGCAGGAAGCTCCGTCCACAGGGTGCAGTAGATCCCGCTCCTGCCACCAGTTGTTATAGAGTCCGCAAGAGATGCTCTGCAACTGCACCCCACAAAGCCAGTCCAGACTTTGGGGAGCCTCCTCTCCCTTGGAGCAGACTGTCTTTAGGGCAAGCAGCTCACATGACTTCACCTCCCGGGTCTCTCCTTGGAGCATTCAGCATGTGCCCCTCCGTGTACTTCTCACAGCGAGTCCGCTCAGGTGGGGTCCTGGGGAAGCCACTGGGTCTTGCCCCCCCACTTCGCAGTCAGACGAGACACTTAGCCAGGCAGTAAAACAGAGGTTTATTTACATGACAGGAACACAGTCCAGGACAGGTCTTGCCAGTACAGACAACAGGACCCCCTTTAGTTAGGTCCATCTGGGGCCCCAGGGAGGCCCCAGCCCCGTTGAGAGACCTGAGCCCCATCTGGTGCCTGTCTCATTTCCCAGCCAGCTTCCAGCTGAACAACTCCCCCCAGCCTCTCCTTCAGCCTCTGTTCAGTGTCCCGGGCAGAGGTGTCACCTGGCCTCTAACCCCTTCCAGGGTTCTAGCATTACATGCTCAGGTCTCCTCCCTCAGGCCAGTCTCCCATCCCCCAGTGCAGACTGTCCTTCCAGGCCAACAGCCCCCACTCAGCATTCACAGACCACAGTAAGAACAGTCCCAATTCATCACATAAGAAAAGGAAAGGGTTAATTCCCTGCTGCTTTTCCTCAGCTGAGCCAGGCACAGAGGCAGGTCCCTGGGGCTCCGTGCTGGCTCTGAGCTCCCCCTGGGATTCCCAGGGCAGCAGTATAAATATCCCTGTACCTCAGCCCTGGTCAGTGCAGATTCCCTGCCGCCTACAGCTCCCCGACCTGGTCACAGGCAGAGATTCCTCCTGCCTGGCTGGAGCCGGAGCCTGGTGAGTCGTTTGCATGGAATGAATCTGTGAAGGGGCGAATGGAAACATGAAACCTGGGAAATGTTGAGCTGGGGTTGGCTAGAATGGGGGTGTGTAACTCTGACTGCAGGGGCAGGACAGGAGCCGGGGCTCTGAGAAGCGCTCCTGTGACAGCCCTGAGGTTGGGTGTTGTGAAGAGGTCACTGGGTTACCCTGATCCACTCCCACAGGAGTCACTGGGGTCTTCCTGTTGAAGTCAGTGGGCTCTGGACTGGGACATTCTTGGTTACGTGACTGTTCAGAGTAAACCTCATTGCAAACCTCCTCAGGCCCTGTAATATTCTGCACCCCAAATCCTGAGATCTTCACTCAGGCAACACTTCTATGAAAATCAATCAGGACCCCAGGACTCAGTCCGTTCTCGTTTGCAGAAATTAGCTGGTTTTAAGCAGCATAGCTGTAAATGTCCAGAATAACCCAGGAGCAACCAATTATAAGGGCTGCTTTGATACTGATTGTGACAGGTTCCCCCCAGGGTGCCATCTGGAACTGGGGTACCACTGACCCCGCTGACCCCCAGCCTGGGCTCCCTCTCACACTGTACTGCTCTGACAAGCTGCAAAGCCCTCCTGCCTGCACTTTCACCAGCATTCACACAGGGAGAAACACACCCAGCTGCAACTGGACAGAGACTTTTGAACTACCAGCTGTCCAGGCTAGGACCCCAGAGCAGTACCATCCTGCCCTGGATAAATCTGAGCAGTGTGTGTGTTTAATACCCCTACACCTATCACTCAGTGTGAAGACAACCATGCACACTTGGGTTAACCAAACCAAGATTTTCCCCAAGCACTCCAGTCAAACCTCAATGGTTTGGATTATAACAGAATAAGTTTATTATCTATGAAAAATAGATTTTTAGATTCTATATGAATCTTAGGCTGCATTTTTGTTTATTTGCTAGGTAATCTGCTTTGATCTGTTTGCTAACACTTATAACCACTTAAAATCGATCTTTGGTAGTTAATAAAGGTGTTTTTGCTTTATCTACACCAGTGAGTTGGAATGAAGTGCCTGGGAAAATCATAGCTCGACTGGCAGAGGCTGTTGTATATTCCTTTCCACATTCAGGGAGGGGGCGAAATCTATGAGCTTATGCTGTACAGTTCTCTGGGCAGGGTAAGACTGTAACATTTTGGGTTTACACTCCAGTGGGGGGTACGAATCTGGGAAGCTGGTGGTTAATTTGGCTGCAGCCTCTTTATTGTTGGTTCATGCAGTGGCTGGTCAGTGAGCCTGCATGTAACTGCAGCGGGGTGTGTCTCTATGTGTGTGGATGCTGGTGTAAGCGTAAGATTTGGAGCAGGTCTGCAGGTTGTCACAGGAGCACAGTGTGTGAAAGGGAGCACAGACGGGCTCATAGACTCATAGACTCTAGGACTGGAAGGGACCTCGAGAGGTCATCGAGTCCAGTCCCCTGCCCTCATGGCAGGACCAAATACTGTCTAGACCATCCCTAATAGACATTTATCTAACCTACTCTTAAATATCTCCAGAGATGGAGATTCCACAACTTCCCTAGACAATCTATTCCAGTGTTTAACTACCCTGACAGTTAGGAACTTTTTCCTAATGTCCAACCTAAATCTCCCTTGCTGCAGTTTAAGCCCATTGCTTCTTGTTCTATCATTGGAGGCTAAGGTGAACAAGTTTTCTCCCTCCTCCTGATGACACCCTTTAGATACCTGAAAACTGCTATCATGTCCCCTCTCAGTCTTCTCTTTTCCAAACTAAACAAACCCAATTCCTTCAGCCTTCCTTCATAGGTCATGTTCTCAAGACCTTTAATCATTCTTGTTGCTCTTCTCTGGACCCTCTCCAATTTCTCCACATCTTTCTTGAAATGCGGTGCCCAGAACTGGACACAATACTCCAGTTGAGGCCTAACCAGCGCAGAGTAAAGCGGAAGAATGACTTCTCGTGTCTTGTTTACAACACACCTGTTAATGCATCCCAGAATCACGTTTGCTTTTTTTGCAACAGTATCACACTGTTGACTCATATTAAGCTTGTGGTCTACTATAACCCCTAGATCTCTTTCTGCCATACTCCTTCCTAGACAGTCTCTTCCCATTCTGTATGTGTGAAACTGATTGTTCCTTCCTAAGTGGAGCACTTTGCATTTATCTTTATTGAACTTCATCCTGTTTACCTCAGACCATTTCTCCAATTTGTCCAGATCATTTTGAATTTTGACCCTGTCCTCCAAAGCAGTTGCAATCCCTCCCAGTTTGGTATCGTCCGCAAACTTAATAAGCGTACTTTCTATGCCAACATCTAAATCGTTGATGAAGATATTGAACAGAACCGGTCCCAAAACAGACCCCTGCGGAACCCCACTTGTTATACCTTTCCAGCAGGATTGAGAGCCATTAACAACTACTCTCTGAGTACGGTTATCCAGACAGTTATGCACCCACCTTATAGTAGCCCCATCTAAATTGTACTTTCCTAGTTTATCTATAAGAATACCATGCGAGACTAAATCAAATGCCTTACTAAAGTCTAGGTATATCACATCCACCGCTTCTCCCTTATCCACAAGGCTCGTTATCCTATCAAAGAACGCTATCAGATTAGTTTGACACGATTTGTTCTTTACAAATCCATGCTGGCTATTCCCTATCACCTTACCACCTTCCAAGTGTTTGCAGATGATTTCTTTGATTACCTGCTCCATTATCTTCCCTGGCACAGAAGTTAAACTAACTGGTCTGTAGTTTCCTGGGTTGTTTTTTATTTCCCTTTTTATAGATGGGCACTATATTTACCCCCTTCCAGTCTTCTGGAATCTCCCCCGTCTCCCATGATTTCCCAAAGATAATAGCTAGAGGCTCAGATACCTTTTCTATTAACTCCTTGAGTATTCTAGGATGCATTTCATCAGGCCCTGGTGACTTGCAGGCATCTAACTTTTCTAAGTGATTTTTTACTTGCTCTTTCCTTATTTTCTCTTCTAAACCTACCCTCTTCCTGTAAGCATTCACTATACTAGACATTCCTTCAGACTTCTCAGTGAAGACTGAAACAAAGAAGTCATTAAGCATCTCTGCCATTTCCAAGTCTCCCTTTACTGTTTCCCCCTCCTCATTGAGCAGTGGGCCTACCCTGTCCTTAGTCTTCCTCTTGCTTCTAATGTATTGATAAAAAGTCTTCTTGTTTCCCTTTATTTCCATAGCTAGTTTGAGTTCATTTTGTGCTTTGCTTTTCTAATCTTGCCTCTGCATTCCTGTGTTATTTGTCTATATTCATCCTTCGTGATCTGACCTAGTTTCCATTTTTTATATGACGCCTTTTTATTTTGTAGGACACGCAAGATCTCAAGGGTAAGCCAAGGTGGTCTTTTGCCACATTTTCTATCTTTCCTAACCATCGGAATAACTTGCTTTTGGGCCCTTAATAGCGTCCCTTTGAAAAACTGCCAACTTTTCTCAGTTGTTTTTCCCCTCAGTCTTAATTCCCATGGGACCTTGCCTATCAGCTCTCTGAGCTTACCAAAATCCGCCTTCCTGAAATCCATTGTCTCTGTTCTGCTGTACTCCCTTCTACCCTTCCTTAGAATTGCAAATTCTATGATTTCATGATCACTTTCACCCAAGCTTCCTTCTACTTTCAAATTCTCAACAAGTTCCTCCCTGTTGGTTAAAATCAAGTCTAGAACAGCTTCCCCCCAGTAGCTTTTTCAACTTTCTGAAATAAAAAGTTGTCTGCAATGCAGTCCAGGAACTTATTGGATAGTCTGTGCCCCGCGGTGTTATTTTCCCAACATATATCTGGATAGTTGAAGTCCCCCATCACCACCAAATCTTGGGCTTTGGATGATTTTGTTAGTTGTTTGAAAAAAGCCTCATCCACCTCTTCCACCTGATTAGGTGGCCTGTAGTAGACTCCCAGCACGACATCCCCTGTGCTTTTTACCCCTTTTAGCCTAACCCAGAGACTCTCCACACTTCCGTCTCCTATGTCCATCTCCACCTCAGTCCAAGTGCGTACATTTTTAATGAAAACCCAGTTCCAGGTGACACCCGGGAAGAACATGTCACACTGTAACAAATGCAGTCCAGTCCTAGCCACTACTCACCTTCTCACTGATTGTCTCTTTTGCTGTTAGTTACAGGAAACTGAACAGAAAATCCAAATGATGGCACATGATGCCAGCTGACAATCACACCTTTTCAGACCCCATGACCTATGTCCTGACTGGCATTCCGGGTACGGAGGAGTCTCATGTCTGGATCTCCATCCCCTTCTGTCTGATGTACATTGCAACACTTTTTGGAAACTCTCTCCTACTATTCATCATACTAACAGAACAAAGCCTCCATGAGCCCATGTATCTATTTGTGTCCATGCTGGCCACTGCTGATCTGCTGTTATCTACCACGACAGTGCCCAAGATGCTGGCTGTATTCTGGTTTAGAGCGGGGGAAATTTCTTTTGCTGCCTGCCTGACGCAGATGTTCTTCATCCATGTCAGTTTTCTGGCCGAGTCGGCCATCCTGCTGGCCATGGCGTTTGATCGGTACGTTGCCATTTGCAACCCCCTGAGATACACCATCATACTAACCAATTCTGTGATTGGGAAGATGGGGCTGGCAGTTATCACAAGAAGTTTCTGTTTCATTTTCCCTCTCATCTTTCTTGTGAAGCAGCTGAAGTTCTGCAGAACCAACCGCCTGCCTCACAACTATTGTGACTATGTGGACATAGCCCGGCTGGCCTGCGACGACATCACAGTCAGTATCTGGTATGGCATAGCTACGGCTATTTTAGTAATTGGTTTGGATGCTATGCTCATTGCTGTATCTTATGGACTGATCCTCAGGGCCGTATTCCAGCTCCCCACCAAGGAAGCACGGCTCAAAGCTCTCCACACCTGCGGCTCCCATGTCTGTGTCATACTGATGTTCTACACACCGGCTTTTTTCTCCTCTTTTGCACTCCGATTTGGGCACATCATCCCGGGTTATATTCTCAACCTCCTGGCCAACCTCTATGTGCTCATTCCCCCCATGTTAAACCCCATTGTTTATGGGGTGACAACAAAAGAGATCCTGAAACGGGTGATCAATGTGTTTCATCGATGCTGCAGAAGAAGGTCCCTGCTGAGCTAAAGGAGGCAACATAAAATGCTCTGGGACTTGGAAATTAAAGCCAGGTTTTCATTGGAACTATAGGGGTGTTTGAACTATGTCCTTCCACTTCGTTAGGTCGAAAGCTGGTCTCTCTTACCTCAGAATTTGGGTTCAATGAAAGCTATTTCCTCCTCATGTTGTCTCTGTAATATCCTGGGATACACATGGCTACAACAACACTGCTCACTTCCACAAAAAGCAGCCAGACTGAATAAGTCTCTGTTCTAAGTTGAAGGGAAACCACAAACCAAGAAAGCACAAGCATAGAGTCACCATGAGAGAGGGAGAGCACAGTGTGTGTGTGGAAAGCAGCAGCCAAGGGGGACATGCCATACAGCATGCGAAGTGCACTGTGCTGAACTTTGGGAGACAGGGGCTCTAGACTTTGTTCTCCCTCCAACCTGCTGTGTCACCTTGGGTTCGTTTCTTTCCTTCTTAATTTCCTCTGTGGCAAAGTGAGCACACTTTGGGGCCAGCATGGAAGTCAGGAGAAAGTCTCCTCAGGGAGACAGCACAGGGATTGCATGGCCCTCCACTGCACAGCCCAGAACCTGAGCAGGGGTGGCTTTGACTGTGTCTTCATGGGCCTCCTCAAACTGGAGATCCACCCCAAGAGGACATGTCTAGGGCAGCACAGTCCCCCACACACCACCCAACAGCAAACATGGTGATTCATAATGTTTAAGGCCAGACGGAACCACAATCTGACCTCCTGTATAACACAGGCCCTAGAAGTATACCCAGTCACCCCTGGATTGAACGCATTAACTTGATTTTTGTTACAGCACCTTCCACAAAGAGATGCAAACTCCAAAATCCTTCTCAGGGTCACTGCTTTCTATCCACCTTATAGTCCAGTCATCCAGCCCATACTTCTTTAACTTGCTGGCAAGAATACTGTGGGAGACTATTATCAAAAGCTTTGCTAAAGTCAAGATATATCACATCTAGCACTTTCCCTATATCCACAGAGCCAGTTATCTCATCACAGAAGGCAATTAGTTTAGTCAGACACGACTGGCCGTTGATGAATCTATATTGTTTGTTCCTAATCACCTTTCTCTCCTCCAAGTGATTCAAAATGGATCCTTTGAGGACCTGTTTCAGGAATTTGCCATGGACTGAAGTTAGGCTGACTGGTCTGTAGTTCTCTGGGTTTTCTTCCTTCTCTTTTTAAAATATGGTTAGATTTGCCTTTTCCCAACCATCTGGGGCCTCCCCTGATCACCAAAAAATTTTGAAGAGACTAGCCAATGTCTCTGCCATCGCATCAGCCAACTCCCTCAGCGTCCTTGGATGCACTAGGTCTGGACCCATGGACTTGTACGTGTCCAGCTTTTCTAAACAGTCCTTACTCTGTTCTTTCACCACTGAGGGCTGCTCACCTCCACCCCATGCTGTGCTGCCCGTGCAGCAGTCGGGGAGCTGACCTTGCCAGTGAAGACCGAGGCAAAAAAAGCATTGAGCACTTCAGCTTTTACCATATCCTCTGTCACTACGTTGCCTGTCCAATTCAGTAAGAATTGCCCGACTGTCTTGGCTAATAGTCATTAATGGATCAATCCTCCATGGACTGTTCTATTTCTTTGTTTTCCCAGTTATACGTGTGTCTCGTTCTTTTTTCAATGCAGTTGTACTTCTGGCCATCACTTCATTCCTCTTACAGTGAGTTCCCCAGGTTACATCTCTGTTGTGTGAAAAAATATGTCCTCTTGTTTGTATTAAATCTGCTGCCTATTAATTTTGTCAGGCATCCTGTGCTTTTGTATATTGTGAGAAAGTAAATAACATTTCTCTATTCACTTCTCCACGCCAGGCATGATTTTATAGACCTCTGTCAGATTCACCCTTAGAGGTCTTTTTTCTAAGCTGAACAGATCAAGTCTTTTTAGTCATGTTGAAAACCCCAAGGTAAGGAAGGATTTTGTGGGGAAACCAGAGGGCCTTGCACCCCAACTCCACAGTCAGCCGTGACTCTCAGACAGAATGGAAAAAGGAAGAACAGAACTTGTTAGCAAAAAACCTCTGTCTTTCAGAAAATTCATCTTGGGAGGACCAGGACAGACATCCTGGACTTCCATCTCCCTGAGTCCCCCACAGCAGACTGCCCAGCTTCCAGTGGCCCGACCTCTGACATGCCTGTTACTCCTCCTCCTTGTCTGTGTCTCTTTTCCTAGGCAAATTGTCACATGGTTGCATCCCCCTCCTGGGTCTCAGGTGACTAAGGTCACCGACCATCACTTACATGCAGACAGCTGGAGCGACGTCACCTGACCCCAAAGGCCTCAGCAATAGTCACACACCCGTATTCCCACCACCTGTGCATTGGTGCAGCACACAGGGAAACTGAGGCACAGACAGTATTCATGCAAAAATGTAAGAATCAAATACGCTCACATATAATGTAATGACTTTGTAACAGGTGTGTGCTGGTGCCTAAGGGCCCTCTAGACTGATGTTCAAGACTGTGGTCCCTGACACACAGACAGTAATGGAGACAGAGTCAAACACGCCAAGGTCAGCCTTTTCTTCTGCCACCTTTTACTATTGCCACCTATCAAGTCTGGACTGAGAAGACAAAATCTCTGACTGTGCCCCTCACTGACAGAAGCGATCAGGACAGTCGACCTGACCTGAAACACCAAGGGGACATTACCCAGCGATAATCTTAGACGTGTAGGGCTGGAAGGGATCTCCCGGGTCATCTAGTCCAGTTTCCTGCACTCCAGACAAACATTTTCCTAAATGGCTGCTGATTTAAAGGGTTTCAGGTTTGGACGCTGGGGCACCGGAATGTGGGGGGCCAAGGCCCATGGCCCCATCACTTATAGAAGTTGGAGAGTTAAGCCCTCCCAATGCTTACAGCCAGAATCGTGAATGACAGAGGGAGGGGGTGGAGAGAAATGAGTGGAGGGCAGGGGATTGGGGAACAGGGGTCTGACTGGGACCCAGGGAAGGGGTGGTACAGGGTGGGAGCTCTGGGGACAGATGATGTGAGGGCGGGGCCCCCTGAACTCCTCAGCCTGGGCTGTCATTCTCAATGCCTTGCTAATGACCAGCAGCAAACCCCTCCAGGTGTTGTTATCACTCAGCACAACTGAATGTGGAGCTCCTCCCCACCCCAGCTAGATTGCATGAATGCTCCCAGAGCCGCTCATGAATCACCCAGGGAAAGGCCCCAACCAAATCCTCCCAGCTCCCAGCCTTCTACCTCAGGAACACACCGACTTGCACCGCTGAAGACGCGCAGTGCACATTTATTAACTGGTTCCCCACCTCATCAATGGAAAGTGGATATACACCAGCCCTTGCAACACCTGCAGAGAGTTACCACAGGCTTCAGGCAAACTCCTTGGTAAAGACAAACTGTCAAATACATTTATTGACTACAAATGATAGATTTTGAGTGATTATAAGTGATAGGCAAAAAAATCAGCTTTAGTCACCAAAATAATATAAAATATAAACCCTATTAGATGGGGCAAAACCTAGATTAAGCAGTTTCTATCATCCCACTGGATACTGTAGTTCTTAGCAAACATATTTCACCCTTGAAACTTGGGCCAGTGTCCTCTGTTGGAGTCTTCAGTCTTCTGTCCTTGTTGCTTGCAGCATAGGTGGGGACAGGAGAAAGGCCAAGCGTGGGGTCCCTTTGTTCTGTTTCATACCCTCAGTCCCATGTGCTAAAAGAACACAAGTCCAGGAATGTCTGGGACACTGCTGATTCTCCAGGCAAGGTTGAGCAGTTCCTCTGGTATGGCCTTAAGCAGGTGAGTCATTAAATTGTAGCTCCCTTGCTGGACAATTGCTGCTGATGGGCTATTTCACACCCCGCCCGGATGCTGGTTACTTTCCTTGCTGTTGTCCTTGGGGAGCTAATATCTGGTTGATTCCCCACCTTACAGCACGTTTTCGTGCCAACCATAAAACACAAGTCTCATAAATTCATATACACTAATAACATCCATATTTAGAGAGAATAGTGACTTTCAACTGATCATAATCTTTCCCCTGACTCCTCACATGGCCTGCTTTCTAAGCAATATCACAATTATATACAGATGAGGAATACAGGAGTTACAAGACGCTTATAGTATGTCACATTCAGTTTTTCAGTAAATCACCGCTCCTTTATTACATGTGGTGCTTGTGAGTACTAATAATAAAACAGAAGTCAGTTTAGTTAAGCAAAAAGGAGAGTTAACTAGAAACGAGAGTGAGGTGGAAACAAATGGATACAATATAAAATCACAAAAGGAGAATTTGGGTCAATAGTTCCTTTTCACAGAAACATAGAATTACAGAATATCAGGGTTGGAAGAGACCTCAGGAGGTATCTAGTCCCATGTCCTGCTCAAAGTTGGACCCACACCCACTAAATCATGCCAGCCAAGGTTTTGGGCCTTAAAAACCTCTAAGGATGGAGATTCCACCACCTTCCTAGGGAACCCATTCCAGTGCTTCATCACCCTCCTTCTGAAATAGTGTTTCCTAATATCCAACCTAAACCTCCCCCATTGCAACTTGATACCACTGCTTCTTGTTCTGTCTTCTGCAACCGCTGAGACCAGCCGAGGTCCATCCTCTTTGGAACCTCCGTTCGGGTAGTTGAAAGCTCCTATCAAATCCCCCCTCACTCTTCTCTTCTGCAGATTAAATAACCCCAGTTCCCTCAGCCTCTCCTCGTAAATCATGTGCCCAACCCCCCTGATCATTTTCATTGCCCTCCAATGGACTCTCTCCAGTTTGTCCACATCCCTTCTATATTGGGGGGACCAAAACTGGATGCAATACTCCAGATATGTGCTTGATACAGGGGAATAATCACTTCCCTCGATCTGCTGCCAATGCTCCTTCTAATGCAGCCCAATAAGCCTGACTTATATCCAGGTTCTCGCCCATTGTAATCCCCAGGTCCTTTTCCGAAGAACTGCTGCTTAGCCAGTCTGACACCAGCCTGTAGCGGTGCATGGGATTCTTCTATCCTAAGGGAAGGACTCTGCACTCTGCTAATAAAGTAGGGTCCCTTTCCCCCAAGTTTAGTCTGTTGCAGAACAGGCTGAATTCACAAGAACCAGTATCCAATTTTTCATGAGAACTCCCCTGCCCCACAAAATGGCTCACCAATGAAAGGATCCAGAGGGCCTTTCCCCACTTTGTCTTATCCTGAAACAATCTTTTGTCTCTGTTCATAGGCAGGGTAGCCCCATCTGTTGTACTGTTCCTTCATTTACCTCAAAGTGGTGTTGATTATCTGAAGTTGTCACTGATGGTTTTCTTTTTATAGTTTCGGGACAGAGTGAGGCTGGAGAACTGAGCCTGGCGTTATATCCCCGGCTAACCAGCGTGCAGTGATGACGCCCTCCTGGAATGGCCATCACCTAGATACACTGCCCTGGAGACTAACTTCTCCTCCAATTCCATAAAGCTCACTGTCAATATCACTACGTTTCCTTAACTATTGCCCAGACATGCCTTTTGCAATGGTTATGAAGCTTTAGAAGTTATAAGCTTTCTGCACACACCTTACATGCTACTCTTAATGGGTAAATATTCCATGAGACTTGTGTGTGGTGTAGAGTGTTTGTCAGGCCTGAGATATGAGCTGTTCGCAAAGAACAGGGAATTGTTTGCCAGGGCCTCAGTGTCACAGGGACCTTTCTAAATAACGTACAAAAGGATAAATGATCAGATCAGACAAGCGAGAGGCGGAAAGGGTTAATTCTCTGCTGCTTTTCCCCACCTGAGCTAGGCACAGAGGCAGGTCCCTGGGGCTCCGTGCTGGCTCTGAGCTCCCCCTGGGATTCCCAGGGCAGGAGTATAAATATCCCTGTACCTCAGCCCTGGTCAGTGCAGATTCCCTGCCGCCTGCAGCTCCCCAACCCGGTCACAGGCAGAGATTCCTCCTCCCCTGCTGGACCCGGAGCCTGGTGAGTCATTTGCATGGAATGAATCTGTGAAGGAGCAAATGGAAACATGAAACCTAGGAAATGTTTGAGCTGGGGTTGGCTAGAATGGGGATGCGTAACTCTGACTGCAGGGGCAGGACGGGAGCCGTGGCTCTGAGATACGCTAGTGTGACTGTGCTGAGGTTCTGTGTTGGGAGGAGGTCGCCGGGTTACCCTGATCCACTCCCAGGGGAGTCACTGAGGGTCTTGCTTTTGAACTCAGAGTACTTTGGACTGGGCCATTCTTGGTTACATCACTTTTCAGACTAAACCTCATTGCAAACCTCCTCAGGCCCTGTAATATTCCCGAGGCCTTTACTCAGGCAACACTTCCATGAAAATCAATAAGGACCCCAGGACTGGGTCCATTCCATTTGGCAGAAATTAGCTGGCTTCAAGCAGCATAGCCGTAAATGTACAAACTGTATAATCCAGGAGCAACCGATTATAAGGGCTCCTTTGATAATGATTGTGACGGATTCCCCCCAGAGTACTATCTGGAACTGGCGTACCACAGAGCCCGCTGACCCCCAGCCTGGGCTCCCTCTCAGCCTGTACTGCTCTGACAAGCTGCAAAGCCCTCCTGCCTGCACTTTCACCAGCATTCACACAGGTAGAGAAACATCCAGCTGCAACTGTACACAGACTCTTTAACCACCAGCTGTCCAGGCTAGGACCCCAGAGCAGTACCATCCTGCACTCGTCAAATCTGGGCAGTGTGTGTGTTTAATCCCCGGTAGACCTCTCCCTCCATCTGAAGAGAATCATGCACACTTGGGTTAGCCAAGCCGAGATTTTCCCCAAGCACTCCAGTCAAAGCTCACTGCTTTAGATTATAACAGAACATTTTATATGAAGCTTAGGTTGCATTTTTGTTTATTTGCTAGGAAAGCTGCTTTGCTCTGCTTGGTATCACTTATAATCATTCGAAATCTATTTTGGTACTTAATAAACTTCTTTTGCCTTTGCACCGGTCTTTTTCCTCATTTTTGCACATCGATTTGGGCACATCATCCCAGATTTTATTCTCATCCTTTTGGCCAACTTCTATGTGCTCATTCCCCCCATGTTAAACCCCATCGTTTATGGGGTGACAACAAAAGAGATCCTGAAACGGGTGATCAATGTGTTTCATCGGTGGTGCAGGGGAAGCTCCCTGCTGAGCTAATGCAGGACACAGAAAATGCTTTGGAATTTCAAAATTAAACCCAAGTTTTCATTGGACCTGTAGGGATATTTTTATTATGTACTTCCACTGCGGAAGGCCGAAAGCTGGTCTCTCTCGTCTACAGAATTTGGTTCCAATGAAAGCTATTTCCTCCCCCAGTTTGTCTCTCTAATATCCTGGGATACACATGGCTGCAACAGCACAGTGCCCTGCAACAGAAAACAGCCAGACTGAATGAATCTTGTTTTAAGTTGAAGGGAAACAACAAAACAAGAAAGCACAGTGTGTGCTCGTCTGTGACCAGCTGCATCCGAGCTGCACTCTTCATGGCAAAGAAAAGGGGTAGCGAAGGGGGACGTGCCATACAGCCATGGGAAGTGCACTGTGCTGCACACTGGGAGACGGGAGCTCTAGTGTTCGTTCTGCCACTGACCTGCTCTATCATTTTGGGAGAGTTTCTTTCCTCCTCAATTTCCTCACTGGCAAATAAGCACATTTTGGGGCCAGCAGGGAAGACAGGAGCAAGTCTCCTCAGAGAGACAGGGCAGGGATTTCATTGTCCTCCTCCGCACAGTCCAGAACCTGAGCAGGGGTGGCTTTGACTGTGTCATCAGGTGATTCTTTTACCTGGAGAGCCACCCTATGAGGACATGGCTTGGACAGGATACACCCCCCACACACACCACCCCATGGCAAACGTGGTGATTCAGTGTTGAAGCAGGCCCTAGAATTTCATCTAGTCACTCCTGTATTCAGCCCAATAACTTGTGTTTAAAGTCCAATGGGGGGTATGAATCTGTTTGGCTAAGGCACCCCCCACAAAGATATGAGAACTCCTGAATCCTTTTCAGGGTCACAACTTTTCTGGCCTCAGTCCCCCGTTCCGTAGCCAAGGCCTGCGTCCCAAAGACTTTGCATTTGCCTGCCTTATGGAACATTTCACGTGGATGGGCCCAGCTTCCCCAGGCTGATCTCATGCTCTTCCCACACAGGTGGCTTTGTGGGGCTGACCGAGTGGGAGGGAGGTCAGGGGGTGCTGTGGCCTGGTGCACTGGGTGAGGGACTTATTTGTACATGCTCTCTGGTGCACCGACCATGGGAGACAGAGAGAGGAAAATTGTGTGTGTGTGATTAGCTGTGTCTTACTCCCTGCTAGTGGAATGTTTTGCCACTGAGGGTAATGTGATCAGTCTTGTCTAACCATCTGCTAGTGCCACAAAAATGCTGCGGGAAACTGTTTCTGCTTTTATTCCCACCTTCTATTCCTGGAGCTTTGGAGTAGAAATGTCTCACAGGAACAGAAAAACGGCATCTACTGGGTCAGACAAATAGTCCATCTAGCCCAGTGTCCTGTCTTCCGACAGTGAGAAATGCCAGGTGCTGCAGGGGAGTGAGGAGAACAGGGCAACCATTGTGTGATCCATCCCCTGTCTTCCCATCCTGGCTTCTGGTTATCAGAGGTTTTGGGACACCAGCAGCATGGGCTTGCATCCCTGTCCAGCTTGGCTAATAGCCATTGATGGACTTATGGCCCATCAACTTATCTAACTCTTTTTCAATCCTTTCCCATCACAACATCCCCTGGCAGTGAGTTCCATAGGTTAGCTCTGTGTTCCATTAAAAAACATACATTCTCTTTTTTTGTATTAAATTTGCCGCTCTGGTTTTTGCATTGTGTGAAAAAGTAAATAACATTTCTCTATTCACTTTCTCCACACCAGTCATGATTTTATAGACCTCTGTCATATCTGCCCTTAGCTGTCTCTTTTCTAAGCTGAATGGTCCAATTCTTTTTAGTCTCTCCTCATATGAAAGCCATTCCATACCCTTAATTGTCTCTGTTGATCTTCTCTGACCATTTTATTGATGTATTTTATCAATCCTGCAGCACAAGTTTCCTGCTGAGCTAAAGGAGGCAACAGAAAATGCTTTGGGACTTGGAAATTAAAGCCAGGTTTTCATTTGAACTCTAGAGGTGTTTTAACTATGTCCTTCCACTATGTAAGTTTGAGAACTGGTCTCTCTTGCCAACATAATTTGGGTCCAATGAAAACTATTTCCTCCTCACCTTGTCTCTCTAATATCCTGGGACACATATGGCTACAACAACACAGCTCACTTCCACACAAAGCAGCCAGACTGAATGAGTCTCTGTTCTAAGATGAAGAGAAACTACAAAACAAGAAAGTACATATGTAAAAACACCACGAGAGAGTGAGAGCACGGTGTGTGCATCTCTTCTGTGACAAGCTGCATCCGAGCTGCACTCTTAATGGCAATGGAAAGCAGCAGCCAAGGGGGACATGTCATACACCAATGGGAAGTGCACTGTGCTGCACATTGGGAGATGGGGGGTCTAGTCTTCCTTCTGCCTCCAACCTGCTGCGTCACCTTGGGAGAGTTTCTTTCCTCCTTAATTTCCTCTGTGGCAAAGTGAGCACACTTTGGGACCAGCATGGAAGTCAGGAGCAAGTCTCCTCAGGAGGACAGTGCAGGGATTGCATGGCCCTCCTCTGCACAGCCCAGAACTCGAGCAGGGGTGGCTTTGACTGTGCCATCATGGGTCTCCTCGACCTGGAGATACACCCCATGAGGACCTGACTAGGGCAGCACAGATCCCAACACACTTCTGCACAGAAAACATCTTTAAGGCCAGAAGGAACCACAGTCTGACCTCCTGTATAACACAGGCCCTAGAATTACCCAGAGTCGCCCAAGTGTTGAACTCAATAACTTAATTTTTGTTATAGCACCTTCCACACAGAGATGCAAACTCCCAAATCCCTCTCAGGGTCACTGCTTTCTATCCACCTTATAGTCCAGTCATCCAGCCCATACTTCTTTAACTTGCTGGCAAGAATATTGTGGGAGACTATTATCAAAAACTTTGCTAAAGTCAAGATATATCACATCTAGCACTTTCCCTGTATCCATAGAGCCAGTTATCTCATCATAGAAGGACATAAGGTTGGTCAGACATGACTTCCCCTTGCTGAATCCAGGTTAACTGTTCCTGATCACCTTTCTTTTAGGATTTAGATATTCAGGCCTGTCTGCAAAGACCTATATATTAAGAATGTAGGTGTATTCTTTTCACTTAGCTAGTTATAGAGGTATAAAAGAAAGAATCAAAGATCACTGTCTGTGCAATGGCCTTCTCTTACTGTGACAGGCTAAGACCTTCAGCTAAGATGTAGATAGGCAGCCATAAGCTGGGAAGTGAATGGTCACATCCTCACATTCCAAACTAGTCACATTGAAATAAGGTGCTATTGGGCTGTTAGGAATACAGTCCTGTCCTGATATTCCTATCACCTCCAGAGAAAGGGAAGATCCTAGAAGATGTAAAAGGAAACTTAGTTTGATAGCATCCTGTCTGGCAAGGACTCACTTATCAGTAGACACAGCTGGAAAACCCTTATGTCTGTATAGATGTAGTTGTAAAATCCTCACTTCTGTACTGTTTTGTATGTTTATTTGCATGGTCTCTGTCTGGTTCTGTGATTGTTTCTATCTGCTGTATAATTAATTTTGTTGGGTGTAAACCATTGAAGTGGTGGGATATAATTGGTTAAATAACCATGTTACAATATGTTAGGATTGGTTAGTTAAATTTCAGAAAAATGATTGGTTAAGGTATAGCTAAGCAGAACTCAGGTTTTACTATGTAGTCTGCAGCCAGTCAGGAAGGTGGGGGGGAATGGAACAGGAACTGGGGATGGGGGAATTAAAATCATATCTTGCTGAAGGAGAAAATAAGGGAACAGGGGATGGGAACAGGAACAGGGACACAGGCAAGGCTCTGTGGTGTCAGAGTTGGGAAGGGAGATACTAAGGAAGGAAAGTGGAATCATACTTGCTGGAAGTTCACCCCAATAAACATCGAATTGTTTGCACCGTCGGACTTGGGGTATTGTTGGTCTCTGCTCATGCAAGAAGGACCAGGGAAGTGAAAGGGTGAAGGAATAAGCCCCCTAACACTTCCTCTGCTCCCAGTGCTTCGAAATGGATTCCTTGAGAACCTGTTTCACGATTTTGTCGTGGACTGAAGTGAGGCTGACCGGTCTGTAGTTCCCCAGGTTTTCTTCCTTCTCTTTTTTAAATATGGGCACTATATTTGCCTTTTTCCAATCTTCCGAGACCTCCCCCGATCACCACACATTTTCATAGATAATGGCCAATGGCTGTGCGATTGCATCAGCCAACTCCCTCAGCACCTTTAGATGCATTAAATCTGGACGCATGGACTTGTGCATGTCCAGCTTTTCTAAATAGTCCTTAACCTGTTCTTTCATCAGTGAGGGCTGCTCACCTCCTCCCCACACTGTGTTGCCCAGTGCAACAGTCGGGGAGCTTTTGAGAACTTCAGATTTTTCCACATCTTCTGTCACTATGTTGCCTCTCCAGTTCAGTAAAAGTTGCTCGACTGTTTTGGCTAATAGCCATTGTTGGATCGATCCTCTATGGACTGATCTATTTCTTTTTTTTCCCAATTATACATGTATCTAGTTCCTTTTTGAATGCAGTTTTACTTTTGGCCATCACTACATTCCCCTTGCAATGAGTTCCACAGGTTACATTTGTGTTGCTTCAATAGTCAATAGCAATAGTCACACACCCGGATTCCCATCACTTAGGCACTGGTGCAGCACAACAGGGAAACTGAAGCACAGAGGGTATTCAAACGGTAAGACTCAAATAGGCTCGCATATAACATTATAACTTTCTAACAGGCGTGTGCTGGTGCCTAAGGACCCTGAGCCTGATAATCAAGACCTGTGGTCCCTGATGCACAGGCAGTAATGGAGGCAGAGTCAGACAGGCCCATTGCAACCTTCTCTCCTGGCGCCCTTTACTGTTGCTGCCAAACAAGTCTAGACTGAGAAGACAAATTCTCTGATTCTGTCCCTTAATGACACAAGCAATCAGGGCAGTCGACCTGACCTGAGACACCAAGGGGACATTACCCAGTGATAATCCTAGATGTGCAGGGCTGTAAGAGACCTCACGGGTCATCTAGTCCAGTCCCCTACACGCCAGGCAAACATTTTCCTACGTGGCTGCTGATTTAAAGGGTTTCAGGTTTGGATGCCGGGGTACTGGAACGAGGGGGGCCAAGGCCCATGGCCCCATCACTTATAGACGTTGGAGGGTTAAGCTCTCCCAATGTTTACTGGCCAGAAGGGCAAGCGACAGGGGGAGGGGGTGGAGAGAAATGAGTGGAAGGCAGGAGATTGGGGAGATGGGGTGGGATGGGGACCCAGGGGAAGGGAGGGGACAGGGTGGGGGCTCGGGGATGTCTGGTGAGATGGAGGGGCCCCCTGAACTCTGAAGCCTGGGCTGTGATTCCCAATGTCTTGCTAATGACCAGCAGCAAACCCCTCATTCAGCACAAGTGAATGTGGAGCCCCCACCCAGCTAGATTGCATGAATGCTCCCAGAGCCGCTCATGAATCACCCAGGGAAAGGCCCCAACCAAATCCTCCCAGCTCCCAGCCTTCTACCTCAGCAATACACCGACTGGCACTGCTGAAGACGCGCAGTGCACATTTATTAACTGGTTCCCCACCTCATCAATGGAAAGTGGATATACACCAGCCCTTGCAACACCTCCGCAGATTTACCACACGCTTCAGGCAAACTCGTTGGTAAAGACAAACGGTCAAATACGTTTACCAACTACAAATGATAGATTTTGAGTGATTATAAGTGATAGGCAAGAAATCAGCTTTAGTCACCAAAATAATATAAAATATAAACACAGAGTATAAACCCTATTAGACTGGGCAACACCTGGATTAAGCAGTTTTTATCAACGCACAAGATACTGCAGTTCATAGCACACACATTTCACCCTTGAAACTTGGGCCAGTCCCCTCTGTTGGAGCTCTCTAGTCCAACCCCCGGCTCAAAGCAGGACCAACACGAACTAAATCATCCCAGCCAAGGTTATGTCAAGTTGGGCTTTAAAGGATAGAGGATAGGATAGAGATTCCACCATCTCCCTAGGGAACCCATTCCAGTGCTTCACCATCCCAGTGGTGAAATAGTGTTTCCTAATATGCAACCTAGACCTCTTCTTTGGGACCCTTCTTCAGGTAGTAGAAGGCTGCGATCAAATCCCCCCTCACTCTTCTCTTCTGCAGACTAAATAACCCCAGTTCCCTCAACCTCTCCTCATAGTCATGTGCCCCAACCCTCTAATCATTTTTGTTGCCCTCTGCTGGACTCTTTCCAATTTCTCCATCTCCCTTCTGTAGTGGGGGGACCAAATCTGGATGCAATACTCCAGGTGTGGCTTCACCAGTGTCGAACAGAGGGGAATAAACACTTCCCTCGATCTGCTGGCAATGCTCCTACTAGTACAGCCTTATAAGCCGTTAGCCTGCTTGGCAACAAGGGCACCCTGCTGACTCACATCCAGCTTCTTATTCATTGTAATTCCTAGGTCCTTCTCTGCAGAACTGCTGCTTAGCCACTTGTAACCTGTAGTGGTGCATGGGATTCTTCCATCCTAAGAGAAGGACTCTACACTCTGCTAATAATGTAGGCTCACCCCCCCCCCCAAGTTTAGTCTGTTGCAGAACTGGCTGGATTCACAAAAACCAGGAACCAATTTTTCATGAGAGCTTCTCCGCCCCACAAAATGGCTCCTCAGTGAAAGGATCCAGAGGGCCTCTCCCCACTCTGTGTTATCCTGAAAGTCTTTTGTCTCTGTTCATAGGCATGTCAATCCTGTCTGTTGTAATGTTCCTTCACTTACTCTTTAAGTGGTGTTGATTATTTGAAGTTTTCTCTGATGGTTTTCTATTGATCATCTCGGGACACAGCATGTCTGGAAACTGAGCCTGGCATTACATCCCCAGCTAAACAGATTGGGGTGATGACGCCCTCCTGGAATGGCTATCTCCTAGACACGCTGTCGTGGTGACTAACTTCTACTCCAAGTCCATAAAGCTCACTGTCAATATCACTATGTTTCCTTAACTATAACCCAGACATGCCTTTTGCAATGGTTATGAAGCTTGAGAAGTGACAAGCTTTCTGGACACACCTTACATGCTACTCTTTATGGGTAAATATTCCATAAGACTTGTGTGTGGTGTAGTGATTTTGTCAGGCCTGAGATACGAGCTGTTTGCAAGGAAGAAGGAACTTTTTGCTGTCGGCCTCAATGTCACAACGACCTTTCTACATAACATACAAAAGGAGAAATGATCAGATCAAACAAGTGAGATGTCACGGAGTCCCAGGGCGATGCGCTGGAACTGCTCCCCACAAAGCCAGTCTGGACTTTGGGGAGCCTCCTCTCCCTCGGAGAAGACTCTCTTCAGGGCAAGAAGCTCACATGGCTTCACCTCCTGGGTCTCTCCTTGAAGCATTCAGCATGTGCCCCTCTGTGCTCTTCCCATAGCGAGTCTGCCCAGGCGGGGTCCTGGTGAAGCCACTGGGTCCTGCACTCCCACTCTGTAGTCAGACATGACTCTTAGCCAGCCAGTAAAAGAGAGATTTATTTGGATGACAGGAACACAGTACAGGACAGGTCTTGCTGGTACAGACAACAGGACCCCCTTTAGTTAGGTCCATCTGGGGCACCAGGGAGGTCCCAGCCCCGTTGAGAGACCCGAGCCCCATCAGGTGCTCGTCTCCATTTCCCAGCCAGCTTCCAAGCTGAACAACTCCCCCCAGCCTCTCCTTCAGCCTCTGTTCAGTTTCCCATGCAGAGGTGTCACCTGGCCTCTAACCCCTTCCTGGGTTCTAGCGTTACATGCTCAGGTCTACCTCCCTCAGGCCAGTCTCCCATCCCCCAGTGCAGACTGTCCTTCCAGGCCAACACCCCCCACTCAGCATTCACAGACCACAGTAAGAACAGTCCCATTTCATCACATCTCTCCCCCTTCGAGACCGAACTGAGCAGGGTCACTTCAGCCAGTGGAGAAGTTCGAACCAACCCACGTTTCCATGGATGCCCCAACATCCCTCCCATTCCTTGGTGAGAATTACACCAGGCCCTTCTAGTTTCATGCCCTCTTTAGGTCAGGGGTGCTCCATGGCACCTGTAGTCTGCAGTGGGAAGGTTTATGCAGCCCGTGCCCTTTTCCCACCCCAATATCCCGGGGGTTCAAGCTGGGCTGGGGTCTTCTCCTAGCGTTCCAGTCTGCAGGGCTGTGATTCAGGCTCTCTTGGTTCAGAGCCCCCCTTTTGACCTTGGCCAGCCTCTGGAAAGGCTCCTCTATGATGGGCAAGGGTCCTAAAGCCATTTTCCCCTTGTCCGGGGCCTTCCTCACCTTCTGGCATGGGTCTCAGAAGCGGCAGTACTGTCGGACATGAGTAATGACCCCAGGCCTGTAAAAGTTGCGTAGCAGCCTCTGCTGGGGAGGCCAGGTTCCCTGGTGCCCTGAGAGGGGGATGTCATGGGCCCGGCACAGCAGCTGGCGGCGATACTTCCGGGGTACCACCAGCTCCCCTGATCCCCCCGGACTCCATTTTCCCTGGGGGAGCCCATTCTCGGTACAGGAACCCCTTCTCCCACAGGAACCTTTTCCGGCAACCTCCCCCCATGGTCTGTACTGCACTGAGGTTGGCCAGGTCCCTTATCTTCTGCAAGGAGGGATCTTTCTGCAACTCGGCCTGGAACTCAGCAGCTGGGACAGGGATTGACACCTGCTCTCTCTCACCGGCTGGGTCTGAGGCTGCAGCCTCCTTGAGCTGTGTCTCTGGGCACTCCCTCCCAACCAGGTTAGGGTCCTGTGCCTCAGGCAAGGTACCCTCCCCGTTGTCAGGGTGCAGTGCCCCTCGCCAGTTCTTAACACCTCCGTGGGCAAATGGTGGTGCCTCCCCACTTCCTTGGGGCCCTCCTTGGCCCCCCATTTCAGATGTACCCTCACCATGGACACTTTGAATGGGGTCCCGCTCACTCTCCTGTCAGGATGAGGTAGATATTCGACATCACCTGACCTGGAGCTACCACCTCGGGCCGGGCCAGTGTCACCTCAGCACCCATGCCCCAGTATCCATTGACCTCCCTCCCATCCACCTCCAGGGGAACAAGACATTTGCTCCACAGGTACCGTCCCATGTCCACCCTGTAAATGGAGAACCCTGTATTCGGAGCATCCAGCCCCTCAAGGAAGCTGGCCTGGGGCCCTTCTCCCTCCTGAGCAGTTGGAAAGCTGTAACGACCCCTTGCCTGTGCCGTCGTCCCTTCATCCGACTGGATCTCTAACAAGTTGACCATCTGTAGGTTTGTTCTCCTCAGTCTGTCCAGGAGCCTGGGGCACTGGGTCTGTATGTGGCCTCTCTGGCCACAGTAATAGAAGTCCATGTCCCGTATGTCCCCTCAAGCAGGTCGATTGGCCCTGATGCTAGATGTTCCCCTTGGGAAGAGGTTCTCCATGTTTCCCCTTTGGGAGATCCCAAAGTCACCCTCTTTCCGCATCATGGTGGGCCTGTTCCTTTGGGACTCCTCCCTGTTATCCCCTGCCTGACTGTTCACAAACTCGTCGACCAGCTGGCCTGCATGCTGCGGGTGCTCTGGCTTCTGGTCCATTAACCATCACCTCAGGTCGGACAGGCACTGCTCATACAGGTGCTTCAATACCAATAGGTCAAGCAGGTCCTCTTTAGCTTGGGCCCCACCTCTCCACTTGTGGGCATACCCCTGCGCCCGGTTGGCCAGTTGTAGGTATTTGACCTCATGGGTTTTGCGCTGACTCTGGAACTTTTTTCAGTACATCTCAGGAGTCAGCCCAAAGTCACGGAGCAGGGCCTTTTTGAACAGTTTGTAGTCCTCTGCTTTTGCCCCTTTTATTCGGCTGTACACTTCCATGGCTGTGGAGTCCAGTAAGGGGGTGAGAAACGGGGTCCTGTCTCCAGGGTTAACCCTGTGCACCTCGCAGGCATTCTCAAAGGTCGTTAGGAAGGTATTTATGTCGTCTCCCTCCTTACACTGGGCCAGGGAGCACTTATCAAAGCTCTTTGTAGACTTAGGTCCCCCCTCACTCACCTCCGCCAGGTCCCCACTGCTCCTCAGCCGGGCCAGCTCCAGCTCATGCTTTCCCTGTTTCTCCTGTTCCTCCCACTCCTACTTCAGTTGTTACCTCCTTAACTTGAGTTCTTCCCGTCTCAGCTCCCTGTCATATTCCAATCGAATCCGTTCCAAGGATGGGGAGCTTCACTGAAACGATCCCCTGCTGGCTGCCAGGGTCAGGGTGCCCTCGGTATTCACTGGGCTTCCCCCAACCCCTCCCCTAGGTATAGGTAGGCAGGGTCTCGGGATGTCCTCTGCAGCCGTCTGACACCTCCCATTCATGTCAGGCTCTGGGGCCCACACTGCATCTGCCGGGCGGCTTCCCTCAGGGAAAGGGCTCTGTTCACCCAAGCGATCCTTCTCCTCCAGCTGGGCAATTAGCTGTTCCTTGGTGGACCTCCCAGTGCGAAGCCCCCTCTGCTTGCACAGCTCCACAAGGTCGCTCTTAAGGCGTTTAGCATACATCTTCCTGCTGGCCACTCGCCGGCCTGTGCTCTCAGCTTTCCACCATTCCAGGGAGACCTTTAGTGCGCCAGTCCTTCTTCAGGTCACCCCCTCTCTGCCAGGGTCGAGCTGCAGACTCCTCCGCCCATGGGACCGCTCGCCGCGATCCCCCAGGGGACCCTGTTACTGCAAGAGCCTTTTCTCTGGTCACACACTCCCAGGGGTGAATTGCCCCCTGAAACCATCTCTTTCTGAATCTCCAGCCCACCTGGTCCCCGTCAATCCTCCTTTGCTTTACTGCTCCCCAGTCACTTAGTGCAGGAAGCTCCGTCCACAGGGTGCAGTAGATCCCACTTCTGCCACCAGTTGTCATGGAGTCCGCGATTGATACTCTGGAACTGCACCCCACAAAGCCAGTCCAGACTTTGGGGAGCCTCCGCTCCCTTGGAGCAGACTGTCTTCAGGGCAAGCAGCTCACGTGGCTCCACCTCCTGGGTCTCTCCTTTGAGCATTCAGCATGTGCCCCTCCATGTACTTCCCACAGTGAATCCACCCAGGCAGGGTCCTGGGGAAGCCACCAGGTCTTGCACCCCCACTTCGCAGTCAGACGAGACACTTAGCCAGGCAGTAAAACAGAGGTTTGTTTACATGACAGGAACACAGTCCAGGACAGGTCTTGCCGGTACAGACAACAGGACCCCCTTTAGTTAGGTCCATCTGGGGCCCCAGGGAGGCCCCAGCCCCGTTGAGAGACCCGAGTCCCATCGGGCGCTCGTCTCCATTTCCCAGTCAGCTTCCAAGCTGAAAAATTCCCCCAGCCTCTCCTTCAGCCTCTGTTCAGTGTCCCAGGCAGAGGTGTCACCTGGCCTCTACCCCCTTCCTGGGTTCTAGCATTACATGCTGAGGTCTCCTCCCTCAGGCCAGTCTCCCATCCCCCAGTGCAGACTGTCCTTCCAGGCCAACAGCCCCCACTCAGCATTCACAGACCACAGTAAGAACAGTCGCAGTAAGAACAGTCACCACATAAGAAAAGGAAAGGGTTAATTCCCTGCTGCTCTTCCCCACCAGAGCCAGGCACAGAGGCAGGTCCCTGGGGCTCCGTGCTGGCTCTGAGCTCCCCCTGGGATTCCCAGGGCAGCAGTATAAATATCCCTGTACCTCAGCCCCGGTCAGTGCAGATTCCCTGCTGCCTGCAGCTCCCCGACCTGGTCACAGGCAGAGATTCCTCCTGCCGGGCTGGAGCCGGAGCCTGGTGAGTCGTTTGCATGGAATGAATCTGTGAAGGGGCGAATGGAAACATGAAACCTAGGAAATGTTGAGCTGGGGTTGGCTAGAATGGGGGTGTGTAACTCTGACTGCAGGGGCAGGACAGGAGCTGGGGCTCTGAGATACGCTCCTGTGACTGCGCTGAGGTTGGGTGTTGGGAAGAGGTCGCCGGGTTACCCTGATCCACTCCCACGGACGTCACCGGGGGTCTTGCTGTTGAAGTCAGTGGGCTCTGGACTGAGACATTCTTGGTTATGTGACTGTTCAGAGTAAACCTCATTGCAAACCTCCTCAGGCCCTGTAATATTCTGCACCCCAAATCCCAAGGCCTTCACTCAGGCAACACTTCCATGAAAATCAATCAGGACCCCAGGACTCAGTCCGTTCTGGTTTGCAGAAGTTAGCTGGTTTTAAGCAGCATAGCTGTAAATGTCCAAAATAACCCAGGAGGAACCAATTATAAGGGCTGCTTTGATACTGATTGTGATGTGTTCTCCCCAGAGTAGCATCTGGAACTGGGGTACCCCTGAGCCCGCTGACCCCCCAGCCTGGGCTGCCTCTCGCACTGTACAGCTGTGACAAGCTGCAAAGCCCTCCCACCTGCACTTTCACCAGCATTCACACAGGTAGAGACATACCCAGCTGCAACTGGACACAGGCTCTTTAACCACCAGCTGTCCAGGTAGGACCCCAGAGCAGTACCATCCTGCACTCGTCAAATCTGGGCAGTGTGTGTGTTTAATACCCCTGCACCTATCACTCAGTGTGAAGACAACCATGCACACTTGGGGTAACCAAACCAAGATTTTCCCCAGGCACTCCAGTCAAAGCTCAGTGGTTTAGATTGTAACAGAATAAGTTTAATAACTATGAAAAATAGATTTTTAGATTCTATATGAATCTTAGGTTGCATTTTTGTTTATTTGCTAGGTAATCTGCTTTGATCTGTTTGCTAACACTTGTAACCACTTAAAATCTTTCTTTGGTAGTTAATAAAGGTGTTTTGCCTGTATCTACAGTAGTGGGTTGGAATGAAGTGCCTGGGAAAATCATAGCTCGACTGGCAGAGGCTGTTGTATATTCCTTTCCCCATTCAGGGAGGGGGCGAATTCTATGAGTTTACGCTGTACAGTTCTCAGTGCAGGGTGAGACTGTAACATTTTGGGTTTACACTCCAGTGGGGGGTACGAATCTGGGAAGCTGGTGGTTAATTTGGCTGCAGCCTCTCTATTGTTGGTTCATGCAGTGGCTGGTTAGAGCCTGCATGTAACTGGAGCTGGGTGTGTCCCTGTGTGTGTGGATGCTGGTGTAAGTGTAAGATGGGGAGCAGGTCTGCAGCTTGTCACAGCAGCACAGTGTGAGGGGGGCACAGACTGGGGGGTCAGAGGGTTCAATGAAACCCCAGTTCCAGGTGAAACCTAGGGGGGAACATGTCACACTGTAACAAATGCAGTCCAGTCCTAGCCGACACTCACCTTCTCACTGATTGTCTCTTTTGCTTTTAGCTCCTGGAAATTGAATAGAAGATCCAAACGATGGCACATGATGCCAGCTGACAATCACACCTTTTTTGCTCCTATGACCTACATCCTGACTGGCATCCCAGGTACGAAGGAGTCTCATGTCTGGATCTCCATACTCTTATGTCTGATGTACGTTGTGGCACTTTTTGGGAACTCTCTCTTACTATTCATCATAGTAACGGAACGAAGCCGCCATGAGCCCATGTATCTATTCGTGTCCATGCTGGCCGCTGCTGATCTGCTGCTATCTACCACAGCAGTGCCCAAGATGCTGGCTGTATTCTGGTTTAGAGCAGGGGAAATTTCTTTTGCTGCCTGCCTGACACAGATGTTCTTCATCCATGTCAGTTTCATTGCTGAGTCGGCCATCATACTGGCCATGGCATTTGATCGGTACGTTGCCATCTGCGACCCCCTGAGATACACCATGATACTAACCAAGTCTGTGATCGAGAAGATGGGGCTGGCAGTTGTCACAAGAAGTTTCTGTATCATTTTCCCTCTCATCTTTCTTGTGAAGATGAAGTTCTGCGGAACCAACCTGCCGCCTCACACCTATTGCGAGCACCTGGCCATAGCCAGGCTGGCCTGCGAAGACATCACAGTCAGTATCTGGTATGGCTTAGCTGTCGCTATTTTCGTAATTGGTTTGGATACTGTGCTCATTGCTGTATCTTATGGGCTAATCCTCAGGGCCGTCTTCCTGCTCCCCTCCAAGGATGCCCGGCTCAAGGCTCTCCACACCTGCAGCTCTCACCTCTGTGTCATACTGATGTTCTACACTCCAGCCTTTTTCCCCATTTTTGCACACCAATTTGGGCACATCATCCCAGGTTATATTCTCAGCCTACTGACCAACCTCTATGTGCTCATTCCCCCCATGTTAAACCCCATCGTTTATGGGTTGAAAACAAATGAGATTCTGAAACGGGTGATCAATGTGTTTCATCGGTGGTGCAGGGGAAGCTCCCTGCTGAGCTAAATCAGGACACAGAAAATGCTCTGGGATTTGGAAATTAAACCAAAGTTTTCATTGGAACTATCGGGATGTTTTTATTATGTACTTCCACTGCGTAAGGTCGAAAGCTGGTCTCTCTCGTCAACAGAATTTGGGTCCAATGAAAGCTATTTCCTCTGCCAGTTTGTCTCTCTAATATCCTGGGGCACACATGGCTGTAACAGCTCAGCGCCCTGCCACAGAAATCAGCCAGACAGAGTGAGTCTTGTTCTAAGTTCAAGGGAAACAACAAAACAAGAAAGCACAAAGTTAAAATGACTTTGTGAGAGCGAGAGCACGGTGTGGGCTCCTCTGTGACAAGCTGCATCCGAGCTGCACTCTGAATAGCCAAGGAGAGCAGCAGCCAAGGGGGACGGGCAATAAAGCCATGGGAAGTGCACTGTGCTGCACATTGGGAGACGGGAGCTCTAGTGTTCATTCTGGCACTGACCTGCTGTGTCACCTTGGGAAAGTTTCTTTCCTCCTCAATTTCCTCATTGGCAAAGTGAGCACATTTTGGGGCCAGCATGGAAGTCAGGTACAAGTCTCCTCAGGAAGACAGTACAGAGAACATACAAAAAGGCATCTACTGGGACAGACAAATGGTCCATCTAGCCCAGTGTCCTGTGTTCCGACAGTGACAAATGCCAGGTGCTTCAGGGGAGTGAGCCATCCCGTTTTCCCATCCCGGCTTCTGGTGGGCAGAGGTTTTGGGACACCAGCAGCATGGGCTTGCATCCCTGACCAGCTTGGCTAATAACCATTGATGGACCTATCCTCCATCAACTTATCTAAGTCTTTTTCAATCCTTTCCCATCACAACATCCCCTGGCAGTGAGTTCCATAGGTTAGCTCTGTGTTCCATTAAAAAACATACATTCTCTTTTTTGTATTAAACCGCTTACCCTAGTTTTTGCATTGTGTGAAAAAGAAAATAACATTTCTCTATTCACTTTCTCCGCACCAGTCATGATTTTATAGACCTCTGTCATAACCCCCCTTAGTTGTCTCTTTTCTAAGCTGAACGGTCCAAGTCTTTTTATGCATCTGAGGAAGTGGGTATTCACCCACAAAAGCTCATGCTCCAAAACGTCTGTTAGTCTATAAGGTGCCACAGGATTCTTTGCTGCTTTTACAGATCCAGACTAACACGGCTACCCTCTGATACAAGTCTTTTTAGTCTCTCCTCATATGAAAGCCATTCTATACCCTTAATTGTCTTTCTTGCCCTTCTCTGACCCTTTTCAAGTTACACTATATCTTTACCGAGATTGGGTACCAGAACTGCACACACTATTGAAGGTGTGGCCATACCATGGATTTATATAGTGGCACTATAATATTTTCTATCCATATCCTAATGGTACTTAACGATCTATTAGCGTTTTTGACCACTGCTGTGCATAGAGAAGAAATTTTCAAAGAACTACCCTATGTCTGCTCCAAAATCTCTTTGTTGGGTGGTATCAGCTAATTTAGACCCCATCCTTATATATGTGTATTTAGGATCATTTATTCCAGTGTGCATCATTTTTCACTTATCAGTGCTGAATGTAACTGGCCATTTTGTTGCCCAGTGAGATCTCTCTGTAACTTTTCTCAGTCAACTTTGGATTAAACTATCTTGAAAAATTGTGTGTATCCTCCAAACTTTGCCACTTCACTGTTCACTCCCTTTTCCGGATCATTAAGGAATGTGTTGAACAGCACTGGTCCCGGTACAGGATCCTTGGGGGACCCCACTGTTTACCTCTCTCCATTGTGAAACAGATCATTTATTCCCCCTTATTTCCTATATTTTAACTAGTTATTCATGCACGAAGGGGCAGGGAGATGTCGACCCTGGATGACATCCATACAGGCTGTGAATATGGGGTGGGACTTAGGAGATCTGCATTCTATTCCCACACTCTGCCACCACCCTGCTGGAGAACCTTGGGCAAAACACTTTGCCTCCCTGTAACTGAGTTTCCTCTTCTGTAAAATGGGAATAATGACACTGACATACTTTATAGACTGCTTTGAGATCCACTGATGAACAGCTGCATATTATTATTTAATTTTGTTTCCAGTGGGGCCCAAAGGTCTGTGCCTGACACTTCCCAAACTGAGACGTGATCCCTAAACTGAGGAGCTTACAAACTAGACATCACACCAAGGCCAAGGAAAATCTGACCAGGGGAACTGTCCCATTGGAGGCTTTGCATCCCCATTATTCACTGATTCACTAATTCCAAAACCAGAAGGCAACATTATGCTCATGCAGTCTGATCCCCTGCATCTCACAGGCTGGAGACCTACCTTCAAATAATTCCCAGAGCATAAATTTTAGAAAAACATCCCACCTTTATTGAACAATGGTCAATAATAGAGAATCCACCACAACCCTCATAAATTGTCCCAATGGTTATTTCCTCTCACTGTTAGAAATCTCCACTTAATTCCCAGTCTCAATGTGTCTAGCTTCCACTTCCAGCATTGGATTGTGTGAGACCTTTCTCTGCCAGGGAGAAGAGCCTGTTGTTATATGTGTGTGCCCTGTGTAGGTACTAACACACTGTGATCAGACTTAACTTTCTCTTTGTTAAACTGAACTGACTGGGCTCTTTGAGCCCATCACTATCAGGCAGGGTTTCTAATCCTTTAATCATTCCCGTGGCTCTTCTCTGAGCCCTCTCCGATGGATCAGCATCTTTTCTGGGTCTGTCCGTTTCGGGGAGCAGGGGGGTAGGGCTGCCCATGACATTACTGCTCACAAAGATGTCATCGATGATGTCACAGTCGGCCCAGCTGTCAGGCAGTGCAGTGAACTGCTGGAGAAGCAGGAGGGCAGGAGGGAGCTGGTGCCCTGGCAGTGAAGAGGTGGGGGCTGGTATACATGACTGGGGCCTGGATTCTGGCATTAGCAAGGGCTGAGGGAGGCTGGTTCCTTTCTCGTGCTCCCCCACCCACAGATCTGTGATCACAGCAGCAAGAACAAGACAAAGAATTTCACCACAGTGAAGCAAACCCAGCCCCCCCGCCCCCCCTCCGGCTCTCCTGGGCCCTCCCTGAGCCTCCCTAAGCCTGGCTGAGAGCGGAGAGAACACCATCGCCTGCCCAGTCATCGCCGCCAACCCCCGCATCATCCGAGTCATGGTGAAAACCCCCACGATGAAAGAGGAGGTTGTGGGGAAGCCAGAGGGCCCTGCACATCGACTCTGCAGTCAGCCGTGACTTTCAGCCAGTGTGTAAAACAGAAGGTTTATTTATCAAAGGAACAGAGTGTAGAACAGAGCTTGTTAGCACAGAAATCAGTGACATTCAGCAAACTCCATCTTGGGGGACCCTGGGCTGGACACCCCAGACTCCCCTCTCTCCAAGTCCCCCACAGCAGACTGCCCAGCTTCCAGAGGCCTGACCTCTGACATGCCTGTTACTCCTCCTCCTCTTGTTTGTCTCACTTCCTGGGCAAAGTGTCACCTGGTTGCTTCCCCCTGTGACAGTTTGGATGACAGAGACCTCCTTGGGACTGTCACCTGATGAGCTGAAATTACCTGTGAGCCTGTTATCCCTGCTAGCTTGGGACTCCAGAACCCTGCCTTGTTGTGCCAGATACGCCAGCCTGCTGCAACACAGGCCTGGGCCAGCCCCTCAAAGGTGCAGACTGTAACCAAATACAGTTCAGCAGATTACCACGCTAGCATCCTGACACCCATTTCCCAATGGGATCCAAACCCCAAATAAATCTGTTTTATTCTGTATAAAACTTATGCAGGATAAACTCATACATTTTCCACGCTCTATAACAGTGATAGAGAGATATGCACAGCTGTTTGCTCCCCAAGCCTTGTCACTAAAAGTTGTGTGCTGTAGACAAGCCCTTATTCTCCTAACTCTAGACAGAGAAATAATACCTGCAAACAAATAGGATGAACACTCTCAGTAGATGATAGGCTTTGTGATGATACTGTTGGTGTCACTAAGCATAACCCTACATAACTCGGGAGGGTGGAAGGCCACAAGAGTATGGAGCCTTCCTGGTTTTAGGCCTCAGCAGACAAGAGTCCCTCCATGTCTGAACTTTAATCGACCTAAAAGGCCAGGTGTAACAGCCGTTATCAGTTGCAACAGTTCTAACTGGTCTAAAGCAGAAATAATGAAGCTTGTGCACCTTTAGCAGAAGGACAAGATAACTTGCAGAAGGAAAACTTACTAATGAGCTGCTGGGGCCAAGATTACTTAATGCACCTGCGCTTACGTAATTGCTACAGGGGGAGGAAGGAGGAGGAGGGAGGGGAAACGGGGGATTGCTAGTCAGTGAGAAAAGTTCTCATGGATATAAAGGAACAGACTGCTTGTTTTAGGTGTGCTTGATCTGAGTCAATCTCCCTGCACCGCTTTGAGATCTCAAATAAACTTGGTTTGCTTCTCCACCCTGGTGTGTTTATTGGCGCGGCACACCAGGCGACGGACCCCCTCGCTGTTGCTTGGCCTCAGGCAGTTATCTGCCGGCAACAGTTCTTGGCGCCCAACGTGGGGCATTGAGGCTAAAATTAGCCTTGCCTGGATCCCTTCTGGTGGTCGATGGATTGCGGCGACGACCGACGCCCAGCGCGCACCGGTGACTTCACCGGGGGCCTCGGCGGAGACGCAGTTTGACTGACCCCAGAGGGCACAACGGTGCAATGCGCTCGAGTAGTGGAGAAGCAGTTGAGGACGACGGTGAGGAACCGGTCCCTTGGATAAGGTAGGAACAGTCCAGTGGTCTGGATTTTTGCCTGTTATGACCTGGGGACGCCCAGTGTCACCCTAGGATATGGGGCAGGGACAGAGTACAGGCAGGGCACGGTGTACACCCTTTGAATGCATTCTAGCGAATTGGGAAGTGCTTGGATCAGATCCACTAACTAAAAGCAAACTAAAAAGTTCTGTATAGTAGACTGGCCTCAATATCAACTAGAGGACCAGAAAGGTGGCCACCGGAAGGATCACTTAATTATAACATGATCCTCCAATTACTCCTGTTTTGTCAGTAAATGGGTAGCTTCTGAAGCTGTTTGTATGGAGAGCTCTTGTAAAAATACCCCACTGTAGTCCAGTTCTTCCCTCTGTCTGGCAGAGTGCAAGGATCCAAAAAGCAGGTTAGGGATAGTGCAGGGACAAAGGAGGGACCTGTCTAGAAAAGGGGAGACCCTATGTCCTAGTGCACTCTCTCCCTGTTGTAGCTAAAAAGCAAGATCAGATGCAGAATGGTACTGGGGGCCAGTGTGAGTGACTGTTACTGGAAGACGCCCAGAGTACCCTGTGAAGCAAAAGCTCGTGACCAGGACTACTCTAACGCAAGCCCGGTAACTAGTGGATCTTTAGGAGGTCCGACCCATGGTGGGCTGACTTGGCCTGGCATTGTCCGGTGAGGAAGCTGCCTGGGTCTAGGAGTGTGTGTACCCATCTTCCCTTCCCCTTTCCTTTCCGTGTGGGCTACTGACAGTCTGATCATCTCACTGGATGCAATCAGAGTAAGCGGCGCCGTCTCCGAGAGACTAGCCGACGCTCTTTGCTGAAGGGAGGTGTAGGAGGGTCGTGGCCATCCTCGTTAGCCTCTCCTGTGTGAGTACCCTGTAGGGAAAAATCCTTAGTTTATGAGCCGCTAGCGCGGACAGGGCACCCTCCCTGTGTGTGTAAGTGGAAAATGGGTGGGGGGGCAGTCTAAACATTCCACCTCACCCCCTAGGGTACCCCAGCATATTACATGTACGTACATTATGGTTCAACAACCTGCAGGTATTTAGAGAAATGGAATATTTACACGCGTGAAAATCCATCTAAACAATGCCCCCTAGAAGGTACTTCAATCTAGATAAGATCATACATCTAAGAGGAGCGTTTAATCACCAAAAAGCCCTGACACAGGGTGAGCAAATTTGTCTATTGAGGAAAGGAACGGGTTAATTTAAAAATCATCTTGGCCCAGGGATGGAAGGGGGGGATTGCTCTGCGTTCAAGGTCAAGAATCAAAGCAGACTATGCTAAGTACAAAGAAAAACTGCTTTCGGCCCCAGCTGGCTGTGAAGGAAAAAATATAGACAGAGGCGAGCCAAAGGCAATACAAGTTACAGAACTAAGATTACATTTGCAAAGCTTAACTGTCCAGTAAGATCCAACAGTGTGCCTTTGTGACCCCGGAGCCGGTGTGGCTTGGTGACACTGAAGAAGCCACAGGCAGCCAACCTGGACTGGAATCTCTGAAAGAGACGCTGCAGAAGATTCCAGAGTGCAAGAGAACAGCCCTCCAAAGAGCGAAAGCATGTTAGAAATTCTGGACAAGCTGTATACAGGATAATCTCCAGTCCACCTCTCCCCCCCTTCTCTGAACATTATACACAGAAGTGGCCAGTCTGGACGTACGTATGTGGGTATGAAAGGGGCTTGGGGCACTAAGGTTTTCCTGAGTGATGAGGGAGCGTTCCCAACACTCTCCGTTGTTGTTTTATTATTTTATTAATGAAGCTTTAAAATTCAGTTATATGGTGTGTTTTCTTTATCTTCCCCCAACGATCCTGTAGTGTCAGCCTGATCACCTGACATGAGGGATAGATTGGTAACAGAAATTTGTCACAGTTTGGTGAGCAATTAAGAAGGGGGGAGCTCTGCAGAATTTACACCATCTATTTGTTTTACCCTTGTTATTTTGTGTTTGCTTTGCTTGGTACTGTTGGTGTTATATGTTGAGAACTGCATGAGTAAAAGTGAGTCCTAATAGGATAAGAAAACGCTATCTGGTTCTGTTCTGTTTAACCGGTTACTGCTGTTTTCCTGCTCTGTTCATTTGGGCATTAGGAGTGTGGGCGGAACTGAACCTCTCGTTCGTAATTCCTCCGAGTGGAAGCCATCTGTGCGAGAAAGCTCTGAGGTCGAATTGAGATCCTTCTGTCCCGTCCCCTGTAGCGGTCAGTGTATAGAAGTGGGAAAGTCTGGCTTAGACTGTAATTCCCTCTGCTCTCTGTGTAATTTTCTTTTCTGTTTAAGTGTCAAACAGATGAATGAGTCTCTGGGTAAACCCTCTAAGAATAGTCCTTTAAATTATATGTTAAGTAAATGGCCTTTGCCCAATGGGCCATGTGTTTTTGTCCAGGTGGCAAGCCTCATGAAGGAGGACTCGGGTAGTCTTGTGAGTAAGAATGTTTAAGGGAAGAGACCAGGAGGGGTGGGGGCTAGATGAGAAGCCCACCCTCCTAGCTAAACTGGTAGTGGAACAAGTTGGTGCCCATGGAAGGGACGGTTCAGCAAGAAAAGCAGGATCGGGCCCAGGCAGGCAGGCAACAGAGAGAGAGAGAGAGAGAGATTGGAAAGCAGGTTGGAAAACTTTAAGGGTGTAGTGGAAGGAAGGAGTCAGTAAGTGTAAGCATGGAGATTTCAAATACCCAGGATTTACTTGGAATGGTGATTTAAGTTGATAAAAGTGGCTGTTGGGAGACAAGCAAGTGATTTAAGGGAGAGTGAGAAGTTAACTCTGTAGTTGCTGGAGAAAACGGCAGTTGAACTTTGTAAAAATGCTAAAGAAAAAAAAGTTTTTGGTGTCTGTGAAATGTTTGTAAATAAATTCAGGCAAAGAAGTTATTGGATTGCAATCATTTGGTGTGGCTATGAACAATTTAGTTGCATTAGCTGAAGAATGTATACAGTGTTATGTAACTGAAAACCTGGGCTGCCTATGAAACAAATACAAGAAACTATGGGGTAAATCCTCTGTTTTGCCTGAAGCCAACAAGAGTATTTGTATATTTCAGGTGATGATTGTCTGCCCAGAAAGGGTGGGTACACCTCTTGTTTTTTTGTCTTTCAGATAATCAGAGAAAACTGATGCCAGCTGAACAGCATTCAACATACCATGCATTTACTGGCACAATAGAAATTGTGTTTTGTGTTCTATGTTCTGTCTTGTGGTGTTTGTCTTGTGGCCGGAATTTTTGTGTTTAATATTTTTATAAAATAGTCTAGTTTAAAATCAAACAAAAGGTTAAATTAAAATGCAGATATTTGTTTTGTTCAACTTGAAATACAAAGTGTTTAGATAAATCAGGAGAATGCAATATACTAAAGTCTAATGCATTTCCTTAAGTAAGGAAAATAAACTTTATTGGTCAAACTGTTAATTGCAAAATTGTTGTTAAAATTTGCATACCAACAGTCTTTGAAAGCAAAGACATGAAAAGTTAACCCACTCCCCATATTGTACATGGGATCTTTCTGGCTACCTCAGATTTCTAGCCAGAGGGCTGGGGATGGTGGAAGGCTATTGGACCAGAGGTTGTATTGAGTGAACTCCTCAAAGTGGGTGTGCTTGTCCTGGCTTGTTGCTCCAAAGCTCTGTAATAAGGTTATTTTAGTAAAAGGGTGTGTGTGGCATATATTAAATAATAAGACTAATGTACTGTATAATGACAATGTTTATGTCTTCATTGTTGGGAAGAAGGTGTATAAGTAAAAAGTGAAAGTTTCCTTTGCAGGTTAAAAGAAGCCAAGAAGGAAAGAAGAACAAAGAACAGAATGAATTAACTGAAAAAAATAAAATAAAATAGCAAGCTCAGGCTATAGATAAGACACTGACTCCGTTCAAGGACACTGCTCACAGTTAAGACTTGGCTAATAACTAGGAAAAGGAGGGCTTGAATTTGCCCACACAGCTATGAGATCTGAAAAACATTGCCAGGCACTAATGAAATGTGTTAAGTTTCTTTTCTCACAGGTAAAGAAGGGCTACCCAAAGACCCTAGCAGCCCTGCCACTCTTTGGAACCAGGAGACGGGATTGATGTAAAGGTCCACCGACAAAAGACTGCCTTGGCTCCATGCTGGAAAAGCCCTTATTAAGTCCTGCTACCTACCAACACCGCTGTGAAGTGCCAAAGACTGACTGCTTGGACCCAAGATTCTCACTGCAAAAAGACCCCTCCACCTCGGGAGAATTCTCCTACTGATGGTTAGCCTATTTCACCTTCTAGCTCCACTGTGCCTTCTGGACAGTAGGAAAAAAGTACAAGGATGCTGCACCACGACTGTTTTGGGAAAGAAGAAGGAACACTCGCTCCACTGAAATTGCCAAAGTCCAGGAATTCCTGACTAGAAAGGACATTAAGAACTGACCCTGGTGAAGAAACAAAGAATTATACACTGGTGGGAGGACATTTATGGGACCCATGCTTGAAAATGTGGTATTGATTGGAGCTTGGGGTTTATTCTACAGGTTGCGCCCTGTGTCCTAGAGAGTGACTAATAATGTAACCCCCCTCCTATGCTATTAATGTCGATGCCTTTTGAAAGTACCTGAAAATAGTTAAATAACAGGTGTATTATAGTACTACACCAAGGAAAGATGGTATTGAATATCACTGAGGCTGGGAAGGCATTGCAGTGGAATCTAGTATGTTTAGGAATTCGGGATTTCCTGAATTACCAGCTCATGGCCATTTGGAGTGATCTTAAGTACCAGACTTGGCCCACTGCCCTTACAGACGCATCAGAAATACCATCTGATCTGTGATCATGGAGACATACGTGGACCCTTCCTGGGTGGAAGTGTGGCTTCACAGGGCAGGGTGTGCGCCCTTATAGGGGATGAATGCTGTACTTATGTCCCAGAAAGCGCACAGGATATTAACAAGCACATCCTGTCAGCCAAACAGGCTTTTGAACAGTGGAAGGCCCAGGAAAGGAAACCCACTATTTCTAATTCCCTCTGGGGCTGGTTACTCAACCTGGGAGAACTAGGGGAAGGCATTGTTCACCTCCTGCTCACTGATGTGGTGTTGTGTATTGTTACTCTTCTCTTGCTTGCTTGCTGTAAAGCACTTCAGCTCCCTGGAGCTTAATCACATGTTATCCTTTAAATATGAGAACACTCAGCCAAAAGTTTGTTGAGTATTCTCAAAGGAGGGAGTTGTTGGTGTCACTAAGCATAACCCTACGTAACTCAGGAGGGTGGAAGGCCACAAGAGTATGGAGCCTTCCTGGTTTTAGGCCTCAGCAGACAAGAGTCCCTCCATGTTTGAACTTTAATCGACCTAAAAGGCCAGGTGTAACAGCTGTTATCAGTTGCAACAGTTCTAACTGGTCTAAAGCAGGAATAATGAGGCCTGTGCACCTTTAGCAGAAGGACAAGATAACTTGCAGAAGGAAAACTTACTAACAAGCTGCCGCGGCCAAGATTACTTAATGCACCTGCGCTTACGTAATTGCTACAGGGGGAGGAAGGAGGAGGAGGGAGGGGAAACGGGGGATTGCTAGTCAGTGAGAAAAGTTCTCATGGATATAAAGGAACAGACTGCTTGTTTTAGGTGTGCTTGATCTGAGTCAATCTCCCTGCACCGCTTTGAGATCTCAAATAAACTTGGTTTGCTTCTCCACCCTGGTGTGTTTATTGGCGCGGCACACCAGGCGACGGACCCCCCCGCTGTTGCTTGGCCTCAGGCAGTTATCTGCCGGCAACAATACCTTTTTGAATAAAGCATATTCCAGTTACATCATATTTACATTTATAAGCATATATTCAAAAAGCATATGGAGTGCAACATCACACTCCCTCTCTGGTCCCAGGTTAGGAAAGGCACCAGCCATCGCTCACGTGCAGGCATCTGGAGCCAGCTCACCTGGTCCTGAGGCCCTCAACAAATGTCACCCAGCCTTATTCCCATCACTTAGTGATTGATGCAGCACAGCAGGGAAACTGAGGCACACACAGTGTTCATGCAAAAACGTAAGACTCAAATACGCTTGTGTACAACATAATAAGGAGGAAAAACCCACTTTGTCACAGGGGTTTACTAGTACCTAAGGGCCCTGTAGCCTGATGTTCAAGACCTGTGGTCCCTGACGCCCAGACAGTAATGAAGGCAGAGTCAAACAGGTCCATGACAATCTTCTCTCCTGGGGCACTTTACTATTGCTGCCAATCAAGTCACGCTGAGAAGACAAATTATCTGCCTCAGTCCCTCACTGACAGAAGCCATCAGGACAGTTGACCTGACCTGAAACACCAAGGGGACATTACACGGTGATAATCCTAGACGTGTAGGGCTGGAAGACACCTCATGGGTCATCTAGTCCAGTCCCCTACACTCCAGGCAAGCATTTTCCTAAATGGCTGCTGATTTAAAGGGTTTCAGGTTTGGACGCAGGGGCACTGGAATGAGGGGGGGCAAGGGCCTTGGTCCCATCACCGATAAAAGTAGGAGGGCTAAACCCTCCCAGTGCTTACAGCCAGAATGGCGAGTGATGGGGGAGAGGGTGGAGAGGAGTGAATGGGGGCTCGGGGAGAAGGGGTGGGATGGGGCCTCAGGGGAAGGGGCTGTGTGATGGTGGGGCCTCATGGGGAGGGGTGGTGCAGGCAGCGGCTCGGGTAGAAGGAGTGAGGTGGGTTTTCAGGGGGAGAGATGGGGCAAGTCGGGGCCTTGAGTAAAGGGATGATGCTGGGGGGCAGGCCAGATTTCAGGCACCAGTGGGCTCCCTCCCCACACACACTTTTTGGGAGCATCCAACGCTTCTGTTTGGATGCTGAGTTGAGTCATTCAGGGTCTGTCTTTTCACAGCTGCTGATCACCCACCACTCCAATAGCAGAGAGTGGGAGCTGCGAGTGCTCAGCACCTCTTGAAATCTAGGCTGAGGTGTGTCCCAGGGTGGGTGCTGCTGCAGGTCAACTCTGCACCTTGGTAGAGGAACATGGGAACCACCTGACTGGATCAGACTTGGGTCCATCAAGCCCAGTAGCCTGTCTCCAGCAGTGGCCAGCACCAGATGCTTCAGAAGAAGCTGTGAGAATCTCTCATGAGGGGATATGGGATAATCTTCCCCTCACACTCTGCATCCCATCCTTATCTCTAACAGAGATTGGCTAAAACCCCGATCCAAGGGTGTCACTCTCCCTTACAAAATGTGTGTGGTCATTAGCTCTGGTAATTCTGCGTATTTTTGATAGATAAATGTCCAATTGTTTTTTGAATCTTTCCAAAGTTTTGACCTCAACAAAATCCTGCAGCAGCGAGTTCCACAGTTTGCTTATTTGTTTTGCGGGAAAGTATTTCCTTGTATTGGTTTTTATTTGCCACCTTCTACTTTCTGTGCATGTCCCTTGTTCTAGTGCTACGAGAGGAAGAGCAGCTCCAGATTACCCCTCTCTCTACCACCTACCATCTTACATAAACACAGAGCGAGAGAAGGGGTGGGGGAGGGGATAACTTTTATTGGACCAACTTCTGGTGGGGAGAGCGACAAGCTTTCGAGATGCATGGAGCAGTTTTTCAGCTCTGGGAAAGGTACAGATAGTTTAGTGTGAGTAGTTTGCACCTATTCAAAGGGACCATTCAAAGTGATAAGGCCGACAGAAGTTGGTCCAGTGAAAGATATTCCCTCCTCCACCTTGTCTCTTTTATATCCTGGGACAGATGGAGCTACAACTACACGACAAACACACATGCAGGTTTTCAGGATGGTTGGACTAAGGGAGACTAAAGGCAGTCTGTCTAAAAACGGCTATGATGGTTCTTTCGGCTCCCAGGACTGTGAGTCACCCTGTTACCTCCTGACTTCAGGATCCAATTTTTCATGTGAACGTCCCCGCGCCAGGAGATGTCTCCTCCTTGAAAGGATCCAGGCTGTCGCTCCCCACTTGGGGTTATCATGAAACAGTCGTTTGTCTCTGTTCATAGGCTGGGCAATCCTGTCTGTTGTACGGTTCCTTTCTTTACCTCCAAGTGGTGTTGATTGCAGTTGTTTCTCATGGTTTTCCATTGATAATCTTGGGCTGGAGCAAGGCTGGAGAACTGAGCCTGGCATTACATCCCCAGCTAACCAGGGTGAGGTGACAACACCCTCCTGGAAGTGCCATCACCTAGACACACTGCCCTGGTGACTAACTTTGACTCCAAGTCCATAAAGCTCGCTTGACAAGTTACAAGCTTTCTGCACACACCTTACATGCTACTCTTTATGGGTCAATATTCCGTAATACTTGAGTGTTTTGTAGTGAGTTTGTCAAGCCTGAAACAAGACCTGTTTTCAAGGAACTCTTTGCTGGGGGCCTCAGTGTTACAAGGACCTTTCTAAATAAGGAACAAAAGGAGAAATGATCAGAGCAAACAGGTGAGAGGAGGAAAGGGTTAATTCCCTGCTGCTCTTCACCACCTGAGCCAGGCACAGAGGCAGGTCCCTGGGGCTCTGTGCTGGCTCTGAGCTCCCCCTGGGATTCCCAGGGCAGCAGTATAAATATCCCTGTACCTCAGCCCTGGTCAGTGCAGATTCCCTGCCGCCTGCAGCTCCCTGACCGGGTCACAGGGAGAGATTCCTCCTCCCCAGCTGGGGCCGGAGCCTGGTGAGTCGTTTGCCTGGAATGAATCTGTGAAGGGGCGAATGGAAACATGAAACCTAGGAAATGTTGAGCTGGGGTTGGCTAGAATGGGGGTGCGTAACTGTGACTGCAGGGGCAGGACGGGAGCCGGGGCTCTGAGATACGCTCCTGTGACTGCGCTGAGGTTGGGTGTTGGGAAGAGGTCGCCGGGTTACCCTGATCCACTCCCACGGACGTCACTGGGGTCTTGCTGTTGAACTCAGTGGGCTCTGGACTGGGCCATTCTAGGTTAATGTGACCGTTCAGGGTAAATCTACTCAGACCCTGTAATATTCTACACCCGAAATCCCGAGGCCTTCACTCAGGCAACACTTCCATTAACTCCATAAGGACCCCAGGACTGGGTCTGTTCTGGTTTGCAGAAATCAGCTGGTTTCAAGGAGCTAAGCTGTGAAGGTCCGGACTATAGGACCCAGGAGCAGCCGATTATAAGAGTTGCTTTGATACGGATGTCCCACTTACTGCAGCTGTAGTTCTCTGCGGCAGAGCTGCGGGCAGGGCTCGGCTTGAAATGCTGCAGGGGCCCAGCTGCGCCGCTGTGCTGAGTTCTCAAAGATGCTCTGAGCCGACGTCCCGCAAACGTGGCCACCGGGGGGTTTCCCTGCAGCCACGACAGCTTCCTCAGTGGTGATGGGGGGGAGGCAAAGCATCGGCCCCTCTCCCCTCCCTCCCTGTTCCTCCTGCATGCGCTGCCCTGCACGGCCCCTGGAGACAGGTGGGCACAGAGCTGCAGGAGCAGGGTGAGTTCTCCACCTGGGGGGCCGGGGACAATGAGCCTTGGGCTGCTGCCCGGGGGTGGTCGGGAGGTGGGCTCCAGTGGCAGGACTCAGTGGCTGCATGGACCATGGCTCCAGCCATGGGCCTTCAGGTGCCAACACCCAGCTCTGCCTGCAGGGTTTTGGACGCTGACCCCCAGCTCTGGGGCCCTGGCATTCAGGCTTCAGTTCAGGCTCCAACTCCTGGCCACAAGGCGGCAGGCTCCTATTCCCACTTCTGGCCACTTGGCACTGGCCCCAGGCACTGACCTCCATGGCCGCCCCTCGCCCCGGACACCAACCCCAGGTGCATGCTCCTGGTTGCTGGCCCCAGGCACTGATCCCCAGCCTTGGGTGTACAGCAGCAGGCACTGGCCCCAGGCTCCAATCCCTGGGCATGTAGCAGCAGCCGCTAATCCCTGGTGTGCGCCGATCCCCAGGTGTGCAGCAGCAGGCACTGGCCCCAGGCTCCGATCCCTGGGCATGTAGCAGCAGCCGCTGATCCCTGGTATGGGACGATCCCCAGGTGTGCAGCAACCGGCAATGGCCCCAGGCTCTGATCCACGGGCATGTAGCAGCAGCCACTGATCCCTGATGTGTGCCGATCCCCAGGTGTGCAGCAGCAGGCACTGGCCCCAGGCTCCGATCCCCGGGCATGTGGCAGCAGCCACTGATCCCTGATGTGCACCGATCCTCAGGCCCAAGTGTGCACCGATCCCCAGGTGCGCAGCAGAGGGTGCGGCCCATGGCAGTGGGCACTGACCCGTGGTTCTGGCCATGCAGCCCCAGACTCCAGCACCCAGCTCCAAGCTTTGTCCCACATGGCAGTGGGCACCGGCCCTGGGCTCCAACTCCCAGTTAGGGTATAGATATTCAGGCCTGTCTGCAAAGGCCTACACTTTAAGAACTTAGGTGTATGTTTATCACTTAGCTAGTTACAGGGGTTTAAAAACAAAGACTCAAAATCACAGTTCGCCTGTGTAAGGGCCTTTTCTCACTGGGATAGTCTGAGGCATTTGGCTAAGCAGCAGAGGCAGCCATAAACTGGGGGCTTGGCTACACTGGAGAGTTGCAGCGCTGGTGGTGGGTTTACAGCACTGCAACTTACTCTGTGTCCACACTTGCAAGGCACATACAGCGCTGCAACTCCCTGGCTGCAGCGCTGGCTGTACACCTAGTCCGCTTGGGGTGTAACGATTCCAGCGCTGGTGATGCAGCGCTGCTCATCAAGTGTGGCCAGCAAAAGCACTGTTATTGGCCTCCAGGGTATTAGGCGGTATCCCACTTTTCATCCACTCTGCTCATCGTTTCACACTCCACTGCCCTGGGCTCAGGTGACCTGCCCTTTAAATGCCCTGAGAATTTTAAAAATCCCCTTCCTGTTTGCTCAGCCAGGTGTGGAGTGCAATCAATCAATCAATCAATCAGTGACCATGCCTCCACGCGCCAAACGAGCCCCAGCATGGAGCAATGGCAAGCTGCTGGACCTCATCAGCGTTTTGGGGGAGGAAGCTGTGCAGTCACAGCTGTGCTCCAGCCGTAGGAATTACGATACCTAAGGGCAGATATCAAAGTCCAGGCTGCAAAGGGGCCATGAACGGGACGCAGTGCAGTGCAGGGTTAAAGTAAAGGATCTGCGGAGTGCCTATTGCAAATCCCGTGAGAGAAACCGCAGCTCAGGAGCTGCCCCCACGACCTGCCGTTTTTACAAGGAGCTGGATGCCATACTTGGGGGTGAGCCCACTGCCAATCCGAGGACCATGATGGACAGTTCAGAGCAGGGAGAGGAGGGGGAGGGGGTAGAGGAAACTGAGAGTGAGGGTACTGGGATGAGGGGAGACACCCGGGAGTCCCAGGAGGCATGCAGCCAGGAGCTCTTCTCAAGGCAGGAGGAAGCTAGCCAGTCACAGCAGCTGGAACTTGTTGGTGAAGAAGAAGCAGAGGAGCAGGTTCCCGGTAAGCAGCTTTTATTTTCAGGATGGAAATGTTTCGGGAGAGGAGGGGGGGTTGGGCTGCATGCATGCATGCCTAGATGTGGACTAGCCCATTGATGTGGTCTATCACGTCGCGGTAATCGGTCTCTTAAATCTCTCCAGAAGTTGCAGCCAGAGCGTGGGCAATGCACTTGCATGAGTTCATAGGGAGAGCCACTGTGGTCCTTGTCCCAGTCAGGCTAACGCCTCCTCACGACTGTGCCCTGGAGGGTAGGGGGACCATTGCTGCACACAGGCAAGCTGCATAGGGGCCAGGGCGGAATCTGCATTGCTGGAGAAGACCCTCTCGCTCTTCCCAGGTGACCCGCAGCAGCGAGATATCTGTCAGGATAAAATCCTGTGGAAAAGGTAGGGATAGTGTTCAGTGCAGGTCCGCGCCGCCCCCCCAGCTCTCTGATTTCCCCAATGCACAGAAACCCCAGTGCAGCCCTGACACAAGCAGTTGCCCTTCCCAGGTGAGTCACAGCAGCAAGATGGCTTTCAGGAGTAACTCCTGTGGCAAATGTAGGGGTAGTGTTCAGTGCAGTTTCCCCCCAGCTGCTCTTTGCCTTCCCCAATGCACAGAAACCCCAGTGCAGCCCTGACCCAAGCAGTTGCCCTTCCCAGGTGAGCTGCGGCAGCGAGATGGCTTCATAAATCACTCATTCCCCATTACTCACCATGTCTTCGCTGCTGTGGCCTCTCTGTGCTATGTTTGCTATGTGTAAAGGATGCTACAAATGAGACTAAAAACTCCTTAACTGTGATTATAAACAATGCAGCCTCTGTAATAAATGTTTCTCTTTCTGTTTTTTTTCTAAGTGTCCTTGAATAGTACCAATAATCCCCCATCCCTATCACAGACTGCTGAAAAGCTACAGAACCTGAGGAGCAAACCAAGAAAAAGCAAAGAAGATTTGGTGAAAGCAGTTATGAATCAGTCTGTCAGAGAGAGTAAGAGGCTGCAGAACTGGAGAGTAAAAATTCAGCAGTGGAGGGAAACAGAAAACAGGAGAAAGGAATTGGCTAAGAAGAAAAGCACAAAGCAGCTGATGAGCCTCCTGGCGCACCAAACGGAGTGTATGCAGTCACTCATAGCCATGCAGGCAGAGCACTACCGTGCTGCCCCCTCCCCATCCCAAAGCTCTCTCCCTTGTGCCCCAATGTCAGCTCAAAACCCCCTTCTCCAGCATCCAGGTTCTTACCACCACGAGCTGCCCCCAACATCTGTACGTTCATCTACCAGCCTTGAGAACTACGACCCTTACCCTCAGCACTCAACCCCCATCACCATGCAGCATTTTCATCCTGAAGTGCAGCAGGCATTGCACAGCACTCCAGGCAGGACATATTCAAACCTCTGACTGTACAGTTCACCACCCTACCCCCCTGTCCTTTTACTTACTGTCTTTTCAATAAAAGATTTCTTGGCTTTTAAAACAGTTTTTATTATTGCAGAAAGTGAAAGATACTGCACCCCAAGGAAAAAACAGGCACTGCAAATCATTGTAACCACTGCACTTCACTCCCGTGCAAGGCACCAAACATTACTGTTGGCTTTCGGCCTCAAATTGCTCCCTTAAAGCATCCCTAATCCTTGTAGCCCTGTGCTAGGCCTCTCTAGTAGCCCTGCTCTCTGGCTGTGCAAATTCAGCATCCAGGCGTTGAACCTCAGAGGTCCATTCCTCACTGACTGTTTCACCCTTCCCTTCACAAATATTATGTAAGGTACAGCACGCGGATATAACCGCAGGGATGCTGCTTTCCCCCAAGTCTAACTTCCCATAAAGAGATCTCCAGTGTCCCTTTAAACGGCCGAAAGCACACTCCACAGTCATTCTGCACCGGCTCAGCCTGTAGTTGAACCGATCCTTGCTCCTGTCAAGCTTCCCTATATATGGTTTCATGAGCCAAGGCATTAACAAGTAAGCGGGGTCTCCAAGGATCACAATGTCCCCTACCATGATCTTACGGTCTGGGAAAAAAGTCCCGGCCTGCAGCTTCCTGAACAGGCCACTGTTCCGAAAGATAGACTCAGACTCACAGACTCTATGACTGGAAGGGACCTCGAGAGGTCATCGAGTCCAGTCCCCTGCCCTCATGGCAGGACCAAATACTGTCTAGACCATCCCTAATAGACATTTATTTAACCTACTCTTAAATATCTCCAGAGATGGAGATTCCACAGCTTCCCTAGGCAATCTATTCCAGTGTTTAACTACCCTGACAGTTAGGAACTTTTTCCTAATGTCCAACCTAAATCTCCCTTGCTGCAGTTTAAGCCCATTGCTTCTTGTTCTATCATTGGAGGCTAAGGTGAACAAGTTTTCTCCCTCCTCCTGATGAACCCTTTTAGATACCTGAAAACTGCTATCATGTCCCCTCTCAGTCTTCTCTTTTCCAAACTAAACAAACCCAATTCCTTCAGCCTTCCTTCATAGGTCATGTTCTCAAGACCTTCAATCATTCTTGTTGCTCTTCTCTGGACCCTCTCCAATTTCTCCACATCTTTCTTGAAATGTGGTGCCCAGAACTGGACACAATACTCCAGTTGAGGCCTAACCAGCGCAGAGTAAAGCGGAAGAATGACTTCTCGTGTCTTGTTTACAACACACCTGTTAATGCATCCCAGAATCACGTTTGCTTTTTTTGCAACAGTATCACACTGTTGACTCATATTAAGCTTGTGGTCTACTATGACCCCTAGATCTCTTTCTGCCATACTCCTTCCTAGACAGTCTCTTCCCATTCTGTATGTGTGAAACTGATTGTTCCTTCCTAGGTGGAGCACTTTGCATTTATCTTTATTGAACTTCATCCTGTTTACCTCAGACCATTTCTCCAATTTGTCCAGATCATTTTGAATTTTGACCCTGTCCTCCAGAGCAGTTGCAATCCCTCCCAGTTTGGTATCGTCCGCAAACTTAATAAGCGTACTTTCTATGCCAACATCTAAATCGTTGATGAAGATATTGAACAGAACCTGTCCCAAAACAGACCCCTGCGGAACCCCACTTGTTATACCTTTCCAGCAAGATTGGGAGCCATTAACAACTACTCTCTGAGTACGGTTATCCAGCCAGTTATGCACCCACCTTATAGTAGCGCCATCTAAATTGTACTTTCCTAGTTTATCTATAAGAATATCATGCAAGACCGTATCAAATGCCTTACTAAAGTCTAGGTATATCACATCCGCCGCTTCTCCCTTATCCACAAGGCTCGTTATCCTATCAAAGAACGCTATCAGAATAGTTTGACACGATTTGTTCTTTACAAATCCATGCTGGCTATTCCCTATCACCTTACCACCTTCCAAGTGTTTGCAGATGATTTCTTTGATTACCTGCTCCATTATCTTCCCTGGCACAGAAGTTAAACTAACTGGTCTGTAGTTTCCTGGGTTGTTTTTATTTCCCTTTTTATAGATGGGCACTATATTTGCCCCCTTCCAGTCTTCTAGAATCTCCCCCGTCTCCCATGATTTCCCAAAGATAATAGCTAGAGGCTCAGATACCTCTTCTATTAACTCCTTGAGTATTCTAGGATGCATTTCATCAGGCCCTGCTGACTTGCAGGCATCTAACTTTTCTAAGTGATTTTTTACTTGCTCTTTTTTAATTTCTCTTCTAAACCTACCCTCTTCCTGTAAGCATTCACTATACTAGACATTCCTTCAGACTACTTACCTGGCAGGGGAGATACCATGATCACGAAGGTGGTTTTCCCAGGGTGAGGCTCATCCATTGTACTGCGGGTGTTTTGACCCCTGCGATTTCCCCAAATGGGGGAAACTCGACTGCATAATTTGTGGTAGTGGGGGACTGCGTTCGCGCTCTCCCCTGGCGATTGGTTGAAAAAACAGGAAAATGAGATGCCTTGGGGAGTGCTGCTCAGTGGCCTGGGGATGCTTGGTGCAGCTGTGTGGTTGGTTTTGACAAAAGCGATGTGGCTTTCCTGTAAAAAATCTTTTGGGGGAGGGATAGCTCAGGGGTTTGAGCATTGGCCTACTAAACCCAGGGTTGTGAGTTCAATCCCTGAGGGGGCCATTAAGGGAACTGGGGTAAAAATCTGGGGATGGTCCTGCTTGGAGCAGGGGGTTGGACTAGATGACCTCCTGAGGTCCCTTCTAACCCTAATAGTCTATGATTCTCAGTGAAGACCAAAACAAAGAAGTCATTAAGCATCTCTGCCATTTCCAAGTCTCCCGTTACTGTTTCCCCCTCCTCATTGAGCAGTGGGCCTACCCTGTCCTTAGTCTTCCTCTTGCTTCTAATGTATTGATAAAAAGTCTTCTTGTTTCCCTTTATTCCCATAGCTAGTTTGAGTTCATTTTGTGCCTTTGCTTTTCTAATCTTGCCTCTGCATTCCTGTGTTATTTGCCTATATTCATCCTTCGTGATCTGACCTAGTTTCCATTTTTTATATGACGCCTTTTTATTTTGTAGGTCACGCAAGATCTCAAGGATAAGCCAAGGTGGTCTTTTGCCACATTTTCTATCTTTCCTAACCATCGGAATAGCTTGCTTTTGGGCCTTTAATAGCATCCCTTTGAAAAACTGCCAACTTTCCTCAGTTGTTTTTCCCCTCAGCCTTGATTCCCATGGGACCTTACCTATCAGCTCTTTGAGCTTACCAAAATCCGCCTTCCTGAAATCCATTGTCTCTATTCTGCTGTACTCCCTTCTACCCTTCCTTAGAATTGCAAATTCTATGATTTCATGATCACTTTCACCCAAGCTTCCTTCTACTTTCAAATTCTCAACAAGTTCCTCCCTATTGGTTAAAATCAAGTCTAGAACAGCTTCCCCCCAGTAGCTTTTTCATCTTTCTGAAATAAAAAGTTGTCTGCAATGCAGTCCAGGAACTTATTGGATAGTCTGTGCCCCGCGGTGTTATTTTCCCAACATATATCTGGATAGTTGAAGTGCCCCATCACCACCAAATCTTGGGCTTTGGATGATTTTGTTAGTTGTTTGAAAAAAGCCTCATCCACCTCTTCCACCTGATTAGGTGGCATGTAGTAGACTCCCAGCACGACATCACCTGTGTTTTTTACCCCTTTTAGCCTAACCCAGAGACTCTCCACACTTCCATCTCCTATGTCCATCTCCACCTCAGTCCAAGTGTGTACATTTTTAATATATAAGGCAACACCTCCTCCCTTTTTCCCCTTTCTATCCTTTCTGAGCAAACTATACCCATCCACACCAACATTCCAGTCGTGTGTATTATCCCACCAAGTTTCAGTAATGCCAATAATGTCATAGTTGTATTTATTTATTAGCACTTCCAGTTCCTCCTGCTTATTACCCATACTTCTTGCATTTGTATATAGGCATCTAAGATACTGGTTTGATCTTGCCTCCCAGCTTTGCCCTGACCCTCCTTCCTCTCTGCCATTATAGCCCGTGCTCCCTCCTGTTTCCAACCCATCTCCCAGGTCTTGTTCCCCACTTACCTGTGGGCTTTGCTCACCTGTCCCCGTCGAACCTAGTTTAAAGCCCTCCTTACTAGGTTAGCCAGTCTGTGCGCAAATAAGGCCTTTCCCCTCTTAGAAAGGTGAACGCCATCTGTTCCTAGCAGTCCTTCCTCGAATAGCATCCCGTGGTTGAGGAAGCCAAAGCCCTCCTGGCGACAGCATCTTCACAGCCAGGCATTCACCTCCACGATGCATCTGTTTCTGCCCGGACCCCTACTTTCAACAGGAAGAATCGAAGAGAATACCACCTGCGCTCCAAACTCCTTAACCCGTACTCCCAGAGCCCTGTAGTCACTCTTGATCTGCTCAGCGTCACACCTTGCAGTATCATTTGTGCCCACATGGATGAGTAGCATGGGATAGTAGTCAGAAGGCCGGATAATCCTCGACAAAGCCTCTGTAACATCTCGGATACGGGCCCCTGGCAGGCAGCATACCTCCCGGGATGAACGGTCAGGACGACAGATGGGTGTCTCCGTCCCCCTCAGCAGAGAGTCTCCAACCACCACTACCCTACGTTTCTTATCAGTGGTGGCAGCAGACCTCCCAGCCTTAGGGGTACGAGGCTTCACCCCCTTAACTGTTGGGGGTGATTCCTTCTCTCCTTTATCAAGAAGAGCATAACGGTTATCTATTACCACAGCAGGAGGGTTCGCAGCAGCGGTGGAGCACTGCCTACTGCTAGAAGTAACCAGCTGGCTGTGTCCACCCTGAGCCTCCTCCTCCACTGGTGTGTCAGTAGTCCTGTGATCTGGGACAGCACCGTCAGCTGTCTCCACATGGATACTGTCCAGGAATTGCTCATGGACATGGATGTTCCTCAGCCTAGTCACCTCCTCCTGTAGCTCTCCCACCTGTTGCCTGAGAGATTCCACCAGCAGGCACCTTTCACATTGGATGCCACCCCCAGCCTGGATATCAGTAAGTGGAAATTGCAAATTACAGTCTTTGCAAGCCCACACCAGAATCTGGGTAAAAGCATCCATGCTTTGGTGCTCTGTCTGGCTACAGGCGCAGGTGGAGGAGACAGAAGCAGTGCTGGCACAGGTGTTGCAGGTCCTCCTCACCATTGTAAGCCTCCCTCTGTCAAACTCTCTCAAATTCCCGTCTACAGCTCCCTGTCGGCTCTGCTCTGCTGTAAACAGAAAGGTTTTGGATGTGGCTCGGTTTATAGGTTCAGGGGACCAATGGGTCACAGATGAGACTGACAAGGGGCCCTCCCCTCCCTTCCTACCCCCCTTCCAAACTCGCTTGCAAAACTCCCTGTTAGCAGCTCCTGTTCGCTAAGCTCCCTGGTCGCTTGTGCGCAGCTTTATAAAGCCCTGGCCTGCGTGAATGCCCCGCCCACTGGTTAAGGCTCAGCCAATTACCAGAGGCTTCTAGCTTTCAAACCTTCCTAGTAGCTCCACCTGCCAGCATGATGTGTGCATCATGCACCTTTCCGGGCCAGCCTGTGTTAATGTCAATGAAACGCCCCCGATTAATGTACTCGGATGCCAGGTGGGGTGGTGCCAGAATAAGAATATGCGTCCCATCTATTGCCCGTCCACACTTAGGGAAACCCATTTGTGCAAAGTCATCCAGAATGTCCTGCACGTTCCCCAGAGTCACGGTTCTTCTTAACAGGATGCGGTTAATGGCCCTGCAAACTTGCATCAACACTATTCCAGCGGTCGACTTTCCCACTCCAAACTGGTTCGCGACCGATCGGTAGCAGTCTGGAGTTGCCAGCTTCCAGATTGCAATAGCCACCCACTTCTCCACTGACAGGGCAGCTCTCAATCTCGTGTCCTTGCACCGCAGGGTGGGGGCGAGCTCAGCACACCGTCCCATGAGTGTGGCTTTTCTCATCCGAAAGTTCTGCAGCCACTGCTCATCATCCCAGACTTGCAGGACGATGTGATCCCACCACTCAATGCTTGTTTCCCAAGCCCAAAGATGGCGTTCCACGGTGCTGAGCATTTCCGTTACTGCCACAAGCAATTTATTGTCACACGCGTCAGGCGAATCGATATCATCATCGGACTCCTCACTGTCACTTTGGAGCTGAAGGAATAGCTCAACTGCCAAATGTGATGTGCTGGCGACATTCGTCAGCAAAGTCCTCAGCTGCTCGGGCTCCATTTCCCACAGAAATCGCGCTGCAGACTCACAATGGCGCCAAACTGCTGGGATGTGAAGCGATGCACCATGGGGCATTGGGAAAGGAAGCGGAACGACCCACACCCTTCCGTCCCCTTCCCACAACCCATGGTGCCAAAATGGGACTAGGTGCTCTGTGGGATAGCTGCCCACGATGCACCATTCTCAACAGCGCTGCAAATGCGGCCACATTGCAGCGCTGGTAGCTGTCAGTGTAGCCACAGTGCAGTGCTGTCCCTACACAGCTGTACGAAGACAGCTGTAAGTCCCAGCGCTGCACATCTCCAAGTGTAGCCATACCCTGGGAAGCGAACAGTCACAGCCTCACATTCCAAACTGGTCACATTGAAATAAGGTGCTATTGGGCTGTTAGGAATACAATCCTGCCCTGATATTCCCATCACCTCCAGGGGAAGGGAAGAGCCTAGAAGATGTAAAAGGAAACTTAGTTTAATAGCATCCTGTCTGGCAAGAACTCACTTATCATAGTTGTGAAATCCTCACTTCTGCATTGTTTTGCCATTATAGTTCCCACTTTGCTATTGTTTATTTGCATGGTCTTTGTCTGGTTCTGTGATTGTTTCTGTCTGCTGTATAATTAAGTTTGCTGCGTGTAAACTAATTAAGGGAGTGAGATATAATGAATTAGCTATAATCATGTTACACTCTGTTGGGATTGGTTAGGCAAATGATTGTAAAGTAATGAAAATAAAATGATTGGTTAAGGTATAGCTGAGAATATTACTATATAAACTAGGGGCAAACAGGAAGTAAATTTGCATTGGAAAATAAGGAAAAAGGAACTTGGATTTAAGCTTGCTGGAAGTTCACTCTAATAGACATCGAATTGTTTGCGGCTTTGGACTTGGGGTATTGCTGCTCTCTGCTCACGCGAGAAGGACCAGGGAAGTGAGAGGGTGAAGGAAGAAGCCCCCTAACACTCCCTGCCCCAGCCGTGCAGCTCCTGCCCCCAACTCTGGGCTCTGGCTGAGGACACTGACCTCTAGCCGCATGGCAGTGGGCCCCAACCCCCGGCTCCAGCCGTGCAGCTGCGGGGCTCACCCCCCACCCCCCTGTCTTGGCCCCGCATTTATGCCCCCCTCTCCATCGCCCCTGGGCCCAGCAGCCTTCCTGGCTTTATATCCACCTGTCCATCGCCCTAGGGCCCAGCTGTCTCCCCTGGCCCATATCCATGCTACCATGTCCCCCACTGCCTCCACCTCCAACCCTCCCTCCCTGCATCCAGGGCTCAATTTGTCTTGGGGCTTGCTGAGAAAAGTGCTATGAACAAACGTGCAAGTGTCACTTTTCACGGGCTTCTAGATACCTACTAAGTGTCCTGTGAAAAGCGATTGATAATAACAAATACACAAATATCACTTTGAAAATTTTTATTATTGAGTCTGCTAAAAAAAATTCCTACATCACTTACAGTGACATGGATGCGTCTATGTGCTGTTCGTTTGTTTTTCCTAAAGTTAATCAAGTATTTTAGGAAAAAGCACGATTTGGTGGCCGCATTCTGAGGCCAGCCAAAAAATTGCTGCAAGAACCCATGCTCTATACTGACATAGTATGGTCTATATGCGGGGTTGGATCGGAGTAACTACGGGTGGATTTTTCACACACCTGGTCGATGTAGTTGTCCCAGCATAGATCTGTAGCGCAGACCAGACCTTAACTGAGATTGGCGTCACATATATAGGACCAAATCCTAAGAAAATTGCAATTTTACTCAGGTGGGTATTTTCATAAATGTCAATGGGAATTGCTCGTGAATGAGTTTACTTGTGGGTTTGAGAGTTGCTCAGTTCAAGGTCTCAGAGCCTGAAGCATCCAGCAGCAGGACTGTGAATGAAACAGGTTTTGCTCTCACCCCACTATAAACTGGGAGTGACTCCGCGGTTGTGAGTGTAAAACCAGGGGAAGTGCCAGAAGAACCAGTCGTGTGGCTGCTTTAACTCACTTTCACAGTCACTGCTTGACCCCCGAGAGCAATTGTAGCAAACATGAAGAGGAGAGATTCTGCTGTGGACAGCAACACCAGGATGGGGCACCTTGCTTCACCTGGGGCCTGAACCATCCAAACCATCTTCCCTCTTCTGGAATGGAGATGTTCCGTGTTTCTGAATTTATGGTCCTACCTGACGGGCAGCTGTCACACAGTGAAGTTTTTGATGGTATCTCTGATTCTGTCAACAAATGCAGTCCAGTCCTAGCTGACACTGGAGTTCTCACTGATTTTCTCTTTTGCTGTTAGTTACAGGAAACTGAATAGAAGATCCAAGTGGTGGTACATGATGCCAACGGACAATCACACTTTTTTTGACCCTGTAACCTACATCCTGACAGGCATCCCAGGTGTGGAAGAGTCTCAGGTCTGGATCTCCATCCCCTTCTGTCTGATGTACATTGTGGCACTTTTTGGGAACTCTCTCATAATATTCATTATGCTAACAGAATGAAGCCTCCATGAGCCCATGTATCTATTCATGTCCATGTTGTCCGCTGCTGATCTGCTGTTATCTACCACTGCGGTGCCCAAGATGCTGGTTGTATTCTGGTTTAGAGCGGGGGAAATTTCTTTTGCTGCCTGCCTGACCCAGATGTTCTTCATCCATATCATTTTTATTGCCGAGTCGGCCATCCTGCTGGCAATGGCGTTTGATCGGTACGTTGCCATCTGCAACCCCCTGAGATACACCATCATACTAACCAAGTCTGTGATCGGGAAGATGGGGCTGGCGGCTGTCACAAGAAGTTTCTGTATAATTTTCCCCGTCATCTTTCTCGTGAAGCATCTGAAGTTCTGCAGAACCAGCCTCCTGCCTCACACTTATTGTGAGCACATGGGCATAGCCCGGCTGGCCTGCGACAACATCACAGTCAGTGTCTGGTATGGCGTAGCCATGGCTATTTTAGCAATCGGTTTGGATGCTTTGCTCATTGCTGTATCTTATGGACTGATCCTCAGGGCTGTTTTCCGGCTCCCCTCCAAGGATGCCCGGATCAAGGCTCTCCGCACCTGTGGCTCTCACCACTGTGCCATACTGATGTTCTACACACCGGCCTTTTTCTCCTCTTTTGCACACCGATTTGGACACATCATTCCAGGTTATAGTCTCAACCTCCTGGCCAACCTCTATGTGCTCGTTCCCCCCATATTAAACCCCATCGTGTATGAGGTGAGAACAAAAGAGATCCTGAAACGGGTGATCAATGTGTTTTATCGATCTTGCAGCAGAAGCTCCCCGTTGAGCTAAAGGAAGCAACAGTAAATGCTTTGGGACTTGGAAATTAAAGGCAGGTTTTCATCTGAACTATAGGGATTTTGTAATTATGTACTTCCAGTGTATGAGCTGGAAATCTGGTCTCCCTCGTCACCAGAAGTTGGTCCAATAAAACATATCTCCTCCCCACTTTGTCTCTCTAATATCCTGGGACACACATGGCTACAAAAACACTGCACACTGCCACAGAAGGCAGCCAGACCAAGTAAGTCTTGTTCTAAGATGAAGGGAAACAACAAAACAAGAAAGCACAAAGGTAAAATCACCGTGCAAGAGAGCACGGTGTGTGCTCTTCTGTGACAAGCTACATCTGAGCTGGACTCTTACTGGTAACAGAAAGCTGCACATTGGGAGACAGGCTCTAGTTTTGTTTCTGCCACCGACCTGCTGTGCTACCTTTGGTTTGTTTCTTTCCTCCTCAAACTCCTAAACCATTCTCAGGGTCACAGCTCTGCCGGCCTCAGTCATCCACAGGATCACCCGGGGGCGAGGAGTGAGGCAAATTTGCCCCAGGACCCGCAGAGGTCCCCATGGGAATATACTATTCGATAATACTGCAACTTTTTTTATGGAAAGGGCCCCCAGAATTGCATTGCCCCAGGCCCCTGAATCCTCTGGGCAGCCCTGGTCCTCCATTCTGCAGCCAAGGCCTGCGTCCCAGAGACCTTGTGTTTGGCTGCCTTACAGCACATTTCATGTGAATGGGCCCGGCTTCCCCAGGCTGATCTCGATCTCTTCCCTACACTCATGGCTTTGTAGGGGGTGGCTGGGTCAGAGAAAGATTAGGGTTGCTGTGGCCTGGTGCCTGGGCGAAAGGCTCATTTGCACATGCTCTCTGGTCCCCCTGACTGTGGGAGAGAGAGAGAGAGAGAATATAAGGTGTGTGTGTGTGATTAGCTGTGTCTTACCTCGTGTTAAAGGCATGCTTTGCCACTGAGGATAAGGTGCTGATTCCTCCCGGGGATTAGCCTTCTGCTAATGTCGGAAACTCTCATCTCTAGACATTTTGGGTATGTCTTGTAGTCTCTCAGTGAACTTGAGATTTGATTCTATGTGGACGCAGAGGTTGGTAATGGAAGGGACAAAGGGATCTTGAGTCTAATGTGCTAGTGAAAATGGATGGTCTCTTTAAGACAGAGTCCAGCCTTGGAATTGGCAATGGTGAAGAATATGGAAACTACTGACCAAGCTACTGTCTGTGTACATGCAAATTACCTGATTGACTGTGGAGGAGAAAGACTTGCCCTTAGCTGTTAACTTTTCACAGCAGACAGGACATTCCAGACCTAATGTGCTGTATGAGAAGGGAAACTGAGGCGCACCATCATATTGCTTTCATGGCTAAAAGTCAAAGTACCTACACTATAGAGAACATTAATAGCTACATTGACTTGATGTTAATTGGGTACCAAACATTAGCCAGAGCTTGTATGGACTCTCTGGACAGAACCAGTGCAGCACGCAGAGAGGACAATATCAGCCCTGTACCTGCCAAATTCTGGGAGCAGGGCCTGCCTCTTGCACACAACCTGACTTTGCTTCATATCGGCAAAGTTTTGACCGCTACTTTAGTTCAGGCTTCAGGCCTCCTGCCAGGCTTCTGATACAAGAGTTTATGTGGCAGACCGTCTTCCTACTGCACCCTTTGTTTTCTGTCTTTTAACCTGTTACTGACCCATGAGAGGACCTTACCTCTTATCCCGTGACAGGTTACTTTGCTGAACAGCCTTTGGTGAGGGACCTTGTCAAAGGCTTTCTGAATGTCCAAGTGCACTACAGCCACTGGATCTCCCTTGTCCACATGCTTGTTGACTCCCTCAAAGTATCCAATAGCTTGGTGAGGCAGATTTCCCTTTGAAAAGCCATGTTAACTCTTCCCAACGCATTGTGTTTATCTTTTAAAGCCTTTAGAGATATTTGCTGCTAGCAGTCACAGATGGGCCATACGCCATTGTAGGCAATCTCATTCTACCATCCCCTCCATCAATTATCCAGCTCACTTTGCTAATGAGGAAGCTGAGGAGCAGACTGCACTGAGATGGAGAGATAGACTCCCCTCTGGGGGCACAGTGGAATCAAGGGGGGCTGATGGCTCGGCAGGGGTGTGTGTGTCCCAGCCAGGGGCTGCCTACTCTGCGAGTGCGGAGCCAGGCTGTGGAGCAGAGGCAGGGCAGGGGCAGGTCTGTACCTCAATGAACTGGAAGTTCACAACCTGTTTAATTTTCCCCATTATTGCAGTAGCTTCTGGTGGGGGTGTGGGGGGGTCCCTCTGGCTCTGGGAGGAAGGAGGGAGGCAGAGAGTTAGTTACAGACCCTGTAACACACCAACTCTAGGTTAGCCATCCCGTACTTCTGCTGTACACCACAGAAGAACAAGAGAAAACAGTTCCTTCCTTTCACTCTAGGCCAGTCTTGTAACCCCAAGGCAAAGTGTCTGCATTTCATGTAGTCCCTACATGACATCTACACAGGCTATGAATATGGGGTGGGACTCAAGAGATCTGGGTTCTATTCCAAGCTCTGCCACTGGAGAACCTTGGGCAAGTCATGTCACTGCCCTGTGCCTCAGCTTCCCCATATGTAAAATGGGAATAATGATACTGACATCCTTTGTAGAGTGCTTTGAGATCCACTGATGGAACAGCTCAGTATTATTACTTAATCTTGTATCCATTAGGGCCCAATGGCCTGTACCAGGCATCTCCCAAACTAGCAAATGGAGATGTGATCCCTACCTCAAGGAGCTTACAAACTAGGCTAGACATAAGCAGGGAGAAACAAGGCCGCGCATGCCACAGCTGTGCCCTCGTTCTGCAGCGTGACGGACAGCAGGTGCGGAGCAGAGAAGAAGCAGGGTCAGGGCTTTGGTTCTGACCCTGCACCGCTGTCCTTGCTTTCACCGGAGTTATTCCTGATCCGCACCAAGGCAGAGGAAAATCCAACCCATCCCTGGCTTCACCTCCCCATTATTCAGAGATTCATTAATTCCAAGGCCAGAAGGGAACATTGTGCTCATCCAGTCTGAACCCCTGCATCGTACAGGCCAAGGAACTGTCCCAGAATAATTCCTAGAGCAGATCTGCTAGGAAAAAACATCCCGTCTTTACTGAACAGTGGTCAGTGATGAGAATCCACCACAACCCTTGTAAAACTGTTCCAAGGGTTAATTACTCTCCCTGTTAAAAAGTCTCAATTTGTCTAGCTTCAATTTTCAGGCATTGCATCACGTCAGACCTTTCTCGGCTAGACTGAAGAGCCCATTGTTAAATGTTTGTTCCCTGCGTAGGTACTTACAAACTGTGATCAAGTGACTCCTTAATTTTCCCTTCGTTAAACTAAACCGATTGGGCTCTTTGAGCCTATCACTATCAGGCAGGGTTTCTAATCCTTTAATCATTCCCGTGGCTCTTCTCTGAACCCTCTCCGATGGATCAGCAACTTTCCTGGGTCTGTCCATTTCGGGGAGCAGGGAGGCAGGGGATGCCAACAACATTACTGCTCACAAAGATGTCATCGGTGATGTCACAGTCGGCCCAGCTCCAGGCCATGCGGTGAACTGCTGGAGAAGCAGGAGGGGCAGGAGGCAGCTGGTGCCCTGGGAGTAAAGAGGTGGGGGCTGGTATGCATGATTTGGGCCTGGATTCTGGCATTACACAGGGCAGGGGGAGGTCGGTTCCCTTCTCGTGCTCCCCCACCCGTAGATCTGGGATCACAGCAGCAAGAACAATACTAAGAATATCACCATAGTTAAGGAAAGCCAGCCCCGCCCCGCATTCCAGCTCTCCTGGGCCCTCCCTGAGCCTCCCTAAGCATGGCTGACAGCGGAGAGAACACCATCACCTGCCCAGTCATCGCCGCCAACCCCCGCATCATCCGAGTCACGGTGAAAACCCCGAAGCTGAAGGAGGAGTTTGTGGTGCCAGAGAACAGCACCATCAAGCAATTCAAGGAGGAGATCTCCAAGCACTTCAACTGCCAGACCAGCCAGCTGGTGCTGGTGTTTGTTGGGAGGATTTTGCAAGACCAGGACACACTCAGGCAGCGGGGGATCCAGGATGGGATCACTGTCCACCTCGTCATCAGGACACAGAAGAGAACCCAGGACAATTCACTTCCACACGTGTACATGGCCAGGAACGTTGCCCCCACCCCAGCGCCGTCCGGCATCGCCCCCGCCCACAGCAACGCCTTTGATCTAAGCAGGAGAGGCCTAGGCGTGAATGTGTCCAGCACCGAACTTCAGAGCCCATTGCAGCTCCTGGCCAGCTCGGAGATGATGGCCCGGAAGGTGGAGAACCCATTTATCCAGAGCATGCTCTCCAACCCTGACCTGATGAGGCAGCTGATCATGGCCCACCCACAGATGCAGCTGCTGGCCCAACAAATCCCAGAGATCAGCCGCATCCTCAACAATGCAGACATCATGAGGGAGATGCTGGACATTGTTCGCAACCCAGAAATGATACAGGAGATGAGGAGTCAAGACCGAGCCTTGAGCAACTTGGAAAACATCCCAGGCGGGGACAATGCCTTGAGATGCGCCTATACCGAGCCCCAGGAACCAGTGCTAAGCGCTGCCCAAGAGCAATTTGGAAACCTTCCCTTTGCTATGCTGGTGAGGAATCCCTCCTTGGAGGGTGTGTGTGGGGGTGGCCAGCCGTCCTGCGTAGATCACAGAGACCTGTCGGCTCCTCCCTCCGTCTCTCAGAGTGCCACAAGTATCTGCACCAACAGCACCTGCGGGGACCTGGACAGCGGTGTTACCAGCAGCAGCACCAACCCTTTTGGGCAGAGCTCTTCGGTGCCAAATCTGGGACCGGGGATGTTCACTACAGGAGGGATTCAGAACCTGGTGCAGCAGATCACTGAGAACCCCCAGCTGATCGTGAACTTGTGCGCATCCTACACCAAGTGCATGATGCTGTCGCTGATACAGAATGCTCAGCTGGCAGCACAGGCCACCTTCTCGGCGGAGAGCCCCCAGCACCAAGAACCAGTGACGCATGGGCTGCCAAATTTCTTTCAGCAGATCCAGAACCCTGAGATGTTAGTGGCCATGTCCAACCCGAAAGCCATGCAGGCTTGGCTGCAGATTGAGCAGGGGCTGCAGACGTTGGCAGCAGAGGCCCCTGTCCTTCTGCCATGGTTTACGCTCCGTTTGTGGGGACTGGGAAATCCTGGGAGCTCTGTAAGTGCGACTGGCCCGAGCCCTGCACCCAGTGAAATGTCACACGCAGCGCCGGCAGCATCTGAGCAGGGACACCAACATCTGAACATGCTGCGGATGCTGAAAGTTCTTCCTGGGACGAATCCTCAGCACTTACAAGCTCCAGAAATCAAATTTCAGGAAGAACTGGAGTAGCTGGAATCAATGGGCTCCTTGAACAGCGACGGGAACATACATAGCAACCGGAGAAGATATCAGCGCAACCGTGGGAAGACAGAAACCTCCAGCCCACCCGTCGTAGCACCATCTCTGGAACCTGTTCACTTGGATTTCGGTCTTATAAAGAAATGCCAGTAATGGTGCACCTTTTGGTGGGGAGCTGTCATTTTCTTGTCAGAGGCTGGAAGTCAGTAGCTTTTGCCTAAAGATGGTCCATGCTTCAGCCCTGTGATAACGTGCTATTACCTAGCAGCTGTCCTCTAGGGAGTTTGAGATAATGAGTTAATTAATTATGAGCATCACTACATCTCTGTGAAGCAGATATTATTTAGAGCTGGGCAAATATTCTGTCTCTCCACCTGGGCCCGGATGAGTGTAGTATTCGATTGACTGACATGCAGTTAAGAATTTCTCCTCACACCACCCCTGTTAGCTAAGGATATGTCTGCAAAAAAGTCCCTGAGCCCCAGTCAACTGACTCAGGCTTGCAGGACTCATGCTGTGTGGCTAACAATAGCAGTGGAAACATTCGGGCGGAGTCAGTTGACCTGGGCTCTGAGACTCACTGCCAGGAGTTTGTGTGTGTGTGTGTTTTGAGGTTATTATCCCCATGGTGTAGATGGGGAAACTGAGGTACAAAGAGATTGATTCTTCTAAAATTACACATGGCATCTGTGTGAGACCTGGAATAGAACCAGATCTTCTGGATCCCAGCCCAATAGTTGTGACTATAGTTGTGAAGCTCTAACCACAGTGGCTGGCTGTGTTTGTGCGATTTTACATTCACTGTTCAGCGCACGTTAGGGAACTTGTGATTTGTTCACACGGATGTTTTTGGAGAAGTTTTTATTGGTGTAAATATCAGTATTCGTCAGTGGTGACATGTTGGAAGCGCTAACCTGATGTCATGCAATTAGGAAACAGAAACCACGCCGCATGGCTTAGGTGCTCAAATAGCAAACCTTGACTATCTAACCTAAACACTTAGCAAACAAGTCTGAGGCCAAAACATGTTCAGAAATGCCCTTTGTCTAACAACTACAAATGATGAAAAAAATCAGGAATGTTACGATTGGTGTGTGGCCAAATTGCAGATGGAGAAGGGTTAAATCTGCAGAACGAGTTGTTCCCAGTGACCAATTCATCCTGAGATCAGTGGAGTTACACCCTGGATTAATGCAGCCCACTGCACTAGTAACCATATCCCCTTGTATCCACACCTAGGGCGGTGGTGGTATTCAGATGGAGGGCAGCTGGTCTTCTCTGTCCTCTTTCGTCAGCAGGTAGGCTCAGAGGAGATCACCTCTTCTACCTCCTGGAGGAGCAGTTGAGCTGACCTCCCTCTTGTTCTGGGAGAGCAGGACCTAGAAACACCTAACCAGAAGGGACCAGTCAGATGGTCTGCATGGCCAGACCAGAGAGCCCACCCATGGATTTCTCCGTTGTGTCCCATCACTTAAAATGTGACCATTGGATTGCATCACCTACCATGCACTGTGGGGTGTAGGTGCCTCTAAACGCTCAGAGACTAGAGCAGTGGGACCAACAGAAGGTGTTTCGGGGTCCTGCTGCTTGTCACTGGAGGAGCAGAGGGACATGGGAGGTAGCAAACTTCCCCACTGGAGAGCTGAGAGAGGGGAGGGCCAGCTGGGTGTCTGAGAAGACAGACTGTCATGGGCCATCCTCTCTAAGTACTGACCCTGTGAGGAGAAGAGCTGCATGTCCCATGGGAAGATGACCTGCCCCTGGGAGAGAAGTGGGACACAGGGAGACGGTGTGTGGGTGAGGCGGGGGGTGGACGGTGCCCTGCAATCAAGAACAAGAGCCATTGCAGCCCCACTGCTGCCCGGAGGCGGGAGTGGGGCAGAGGATGTTTTCCAGGGGATGCACTTTCCCCAGAAGGAGCAGCTTGGCAGGGAACGGGCCAGAAGGCTGCCTCTGGTGAAAAGTCGGGTAGGAGGATAACATGGGGAAGCCAGGCGTGGGCACAGTTCACACTCTGTGTTAGCCCACCGTTTCTCAAATGCGGCCATCAGGGGGTTTCCCTGCAGCCAGGACAGCTTCCTCCGTGGTGGTGGTGGTGCGGGGGTGGGTGGCAAAGCCCCTCCCTGTTGCTCCTGGATGCCCTACCCTGCACGTGAAGCCAGGTGAGCCCAACACCGCAGAAGCATGGTGAGTTCTCTACTGGAGGAGGGACCGGGGGCTTAGTGAGGCTCGGACTTCAGCCCTGGGGTGGTTGGGCGGTGGGGACTTAGAGAGCCTGGCTGCAGACTAGGGCTCCAGCCCTGGCGCGTCAGACTCCAGCCCCTGGCAGCATAGCGGTTGGCTCTGATCTGTGGTTCTAGCCACATGGCATTGACCCCCAATCACACCAGCAGCTGCTGGCCACCATCCATACATGCCAACCCTCAGCCCTAGTCACTGACCCTGGGTGCTGGCCCCAGGCGCCAACCCTGAGCTCCAGTGGCTTCCGGCCCTGGGTGCAGCTCCCCGGCGCTGGCCTCGGGCTCCAGCAGGTGCTGGCTCTGGATGCTGACCCCTAGCCCTGACCATGCAGCAGCAGGCACAGACCCTAAGTGCCAGCCCCAAACCCCGGTGGCAGTCAACCCCTGGCTGCACGATCTGACCCCTAGCCCTCGCTGCTGACCCCGGGCACCGCTCCTGGATGTCGATTCTGGGTTCCGGCAGGTGCTGGCCATGGGCGCTGATATCAGCCCCAGTCACACGGCAGCAGGCACCAACCCCAGTCTCTGGTGGGTGCTGACTCCTAGCCCCGGCTGTGCGGCAGCAGTTGCAGACCCCAAGCACTGACCCTGGGTGCCGACCCTCGGCCCCGGTCGCACAGGAGCAAGTGCCGGCTCTGGGTGTTGACCCCCAGCTGTGTGGCAGTGGGCGCTGATCCCAGCCCTGACTACACAACTGCGGGTACCAACTCTGGGCTCCAGTGGGTGCTGGTCCAGGGCACCAAACTACCTATCCAACCATGTGGTGGCGGTGAGCCCCCCATCCAAGCTCCCTGGCCCCTGCTGCTTCCCACGCCCCCCCCCCCCTTCCAGGTCTTAACTTGCCAGGACTTGCTGTGGAAAGTGATATTAACAAACATACAGATGGCACTTTTCACAGTAATATTTGTATTATTGAGTCTGCAAAAAACAAAGACCCTACATAAATAGCAATGATCTGGATGTGCCTAGGTGCTATTTATTTGTTTTTCCTAAAGCTGACGAAGTATTTTAGGGAAAAGTGTCAGTGCGGCCACCAGCAAGAGCCGGTGGCTGCACATTGAGGCCAGCAAAACATTTGCTGTGAGAACCCCTGTGTTAGGCAAGGTAACCTCCAGATGCCATGGGTACAGGGGCACTGTGTGCATGGGTGCTGGAGGGAAGGATGGGCCAGGATAGGGTGATCCTAGGCCTGTTTTCAAGGGAAGTGCCAGCCACCAATGCCTTGTCTGCTTACTGTGACATCAGCAGTGATGTCACAGTGCCCCAGGATAGGCAAGGTGGAAATTCTGCATGGGCAGGTGGCATCAGCAGCAGAAAGACCATGAGGGAACCAGCCAGGTTGTGAGTGAACAGAGGAGCAGGCCAACATCTGGCTGGTATGTGCGCTCTCTTTGGCTTCCAGCAGTACCACGGGGAGAGCTGGCCAATTCCCCCTTTCCTACCGCTCTGCCCCAGAAGCCCGTAACGATAGCGGCACGAACGACCGCCGCCGTACATCAGCCAAAAGGAATTGTCCTCTCTCACGTCCCATCTCCTTCCCCTGGCGCTTCTGCTCCCTGAGGAAGGACCAACGCGGAGCTCCTGGATCCCAGTCACCATGTCCGAAAGCCGACGGGCCCCCAACACTAACCAAGCAGCCATCACAGCCGAGTCTGGTGGTGTCCTCAAGGTGACGGTGAAGACCCTCAAGCAGAAGGAGCAGTTTGAGGTAGCAGAGAGCAGCACCATCTGGGCATTTAAGAAGGAGGTCGCCAAGCGCTTCAAGGCTCCCTCTGACCTGCTGGTGCTAATATTTGCTGGGAAGATCCTAAAGGATCAGGACACACTGAGCCAGCACGGGGTCCGCAGTGGATTCAGCATCCACCTTGTCATCCGGTCCCAAAAGAGGCTCCAGGACCACCCGGCTGAGCTGACGAATGCTGCCACCCCACCGATGCCGTCCGCAAACAGCAGCGCTTCTAACCTGCTTGCCTGGGGGCAGGGCCCCACTCTGCAGCACCTGGGCCTCAGATACTCCAACCTGTCCGAGCTGCAGGGGTGCTTGGAAGAGCTGGTGGCCTCCAGCCGGGAGTTAGTGGGCCAGGTCATGGAAAACCTCTTGTTTGAGATCATCAGTTCGGACCTGGATCTGAACACCATCAACAGCAACCCGTTCCTCTTGGGCTTCCTCGTCGGGGTGACAGGCATGAGCGTGCTGGGTCTGGATCCAACCGATGTGTCGGATTTAATGAGCGAGGCCTCAGAGGCTGACAGTTCCATACAGGACTTGATGAGTGAGGTGGCACAGAATCCCTTGGTGCAGAACATCCTCACCAACACAGACCTGGTCCAGGAGATCCTTCTCTCCAACCCGCAGATGCAGCAGCTGGCCGAGCAAAACCCCGAGATTAATCACATCCTCCGCAACCCAGATTTCATCCGGGAAATGATTGAGGTCTCCAACAGCCCGGCAATGCTGCAAGAAATTATCAGGAACCATGACCGAGCCTTAAGCAACCTGGAGAGCATCCCCGGTGGATACAATGCCCTGCAGCAACTGTACAGCGAGATAGAGGAACCAATGATGAACGCTGTGCAAGCCCAGTTTGGGAGCAACCCATCTGCATCATTAGAGAATAACCCACCGTTGGATGGGGCCAGTCCGCCAGCCCGGATGGAAAACAGAGACCCTTTACCAAACCCTTGGGCCGTTCGGACGAACAGAGCCGGTGATATTGTGAATAACCATAGCAATCGTACCAGCCATAGCACAGGGCAGAACTTTACTGTACTAAATTTTGGGCCTGGAGCAGGCCCTGGGTTTGCCAACATAGGAGGAATTCAGAGTATGGTTCAGCAGCTAACAGGAAACCCAGAGTTTATGCAGAACATGGAGAGCGTGTTGTCCAATCCTAACGGCCCAGCACAGATGCTGCTGAACAATACCCACCTCTCCAATGATGGATGTTCTCGGCCTCAAGATGAAAGGATACATCAGGTCCCTCCGGAGTTGGAGAGCGCTGAAATCGCCCCCTTACTGACCAGCCCTAGAGCCATGCAGGCTTTGTTACAGATTCAGCTGGGCTTGCAGACGCTCTCGGCCGAGGTTCCAGATTTTATCCTAGGGCTGGGGGACCGGGACGTGGAACTGGAGCTGGAAAGCATGGAAGGGTCCATTCCCAGTAGCGAGTCCGAGGAGGACGTCAGTCTAACGTCAGACAAGGATGAACCTGAAGGCCAAGAGTGCGTGGATCAGCAGAGGCCAGACGTCAGATTTGAGCGACAAATGGAGCAGCTCAGAACGATGGGCTTCCAGGACCAGGAAGCAAATTTACAGGCTCTGATCGACACCGAAGGGGAAATCAATGCAGCCATTGAGATGCTAACAAAGTCCCAGCCAAGCAAGATATTGTAACATGTTCATTTTGCCTGTTGTAATTCTGTCTTGTTACATACTAAAAACAGCTTGGTGCATATTAAGGTAGCGTGCAGCGGCTTGCTTCCAAAGTGCTCCCTCCCTGCACGTGTTCCATGCAGTACCTGCCTGTTGTGCTATGCGCGGCACATAACACACAAGAGTCAGTCCGTGCCCCAAAGAGCTTCTGATCTAAAGAGACGAGACAGGCACGGGGGGGTTGGGTGTTTTTCTTGCCATGTTACAGAAGGAAATTGAGGGTGGAGGGACCCAGAGCGCAGGCCCCAGCCCAAGACTGAATGTCTACACAGCAGTTTTTAGCCCCGCAGTCCAAACCCTGCAAGCCTGAGTCAGCTGACCCAGAGCAGCTATGGCTGTGCCATGTGGCTTTTATCCCTGTATAGACGTATGCTAAGTGACTTGACCCGGGACATCCAGAAAGTTTGTGGCAGGGTCAGGAATTTGACCCAACTCTCCCGAGTCACCTAATCCAGCTCATGAATTGCACCCTTCCTTCACCTGGCTTGGCAAGGAGTGTGATTTCAATCCCTGGATTTGCTGTCATCACTCTGTGACTTGGTTTCGTGTGACACACAGTGCAGTCATTCCATTTGTTCTGCTTTGGAAGACGTAGTCCTTGCTGGCCATTCAGACAGCTCAAGGAGCAGCCCCACTAATGGAAATTGATCAGAGCCAGGATTAGGAAGCCAGGGTCACAGCCCCTAAGTTAAGTTTGCAAACAAGCTTCCAGTGTTAGTCATCTCTCTGCCCCCCAGCCCTATACGCTGCTTGTAACCACCACTTCTGCTCTAACACTTCTGGCTCCCTGGGCTCCGGCTGCACCTCAATGCCTCAGGTCTCCTTAGTCCCAGGTAAAAGACAGTGGCTCTAAATTTCTCAGTCCAGTCCCCAGGAGACTTGGATTGATAGACAGCTGGGAGGCCGAGCTGGCTGAGACTCACTTCAGAAGGGAAGCACAGTGAATGGAGAAACCTCCGGGGTTATGTCAGCTCCCTTGGCCGGGTGAGCGGGGGTTGAGGGGTTGCCTGAGGGTCCCTCCTCTGCTGGATGGCAGCAACAATGGCCAGAGGGGCTGCGCTCAACCCGGGGCTTGTGACCTTCCCTGCTGGGTGTGCGGACCCTTCCCCAGATAATAATTCACAGACTCTCTTGTGTTGTGGCCCCTGTCAGGGTCCAAGGCCCAATACAGGCCCTGCTCTGGATTAAAGTCTAGCTCGGGCTTGGCAGCCAGGTGGCTGTTCTTGGCTGATGCCAAAGGTCCCCCAGGATCTGGGGACACGGCTCGGGGCTGCCTGGTGCACTGAGGTCGATTGGCCTGATGGGGACCTCTCATACTGCGCTCTAGTCCCTCCCATCCAGGGTGAGTTCGATAGTGTTGTTAGGCCTGAATAAAGATATAGCAGACAAAACCAGGTATGCCAACCTGACCAAAGTCAGGCTAACAGAGGTTTGTGGGTAATCCCTGAGTGGAAAACACTGAGAAGCAGCAGCATGTCTCACAAGCGCTGGGAAAAAGTGAGATAAAAGAGAAGCTGCATTCCTGGCATAGTACCAGATGTGCTGTGTTAGGGCAGCTCCTTCGAAGAACTGATAAGAGCCCTAGTTTCCCAGCCTCCTTGTTTTCACTCCCTGGTTTTGTTCTTTCTTTGTTTTTAACTCCCCTACATTTCTAACTTTAGGCATGCATGTATACTAAAGGTGTCTAGTTTCTAGTTGTTAGAAGAAGGGGGTGGGTTGCTCCAGTGAATAATTTATGACGCGATGGAACTGTCTATATAGGCTTATACTAAGATGTAAAGAGAGGGCTGGTTCTCTCTGGAGACGAGCTGCTCTCTATTGATGCGTGCACTTGTCAATAAAGAGCTTTTGATCGGACCTTGCTGGTGTTGCCTGTCTCTCTCGCGGTCAGACAACGAACTTTGCCGTCGGGGTTAGAGTCCCTGACATCTTTGGCGACTCCGCCGGGACCTGTCTGACTCTCCGGCGGGGGATCGGACCCTGAGGCAACGCAGCGCGCATCCTCCAGTTTAGAGGAGCCTTGCCTGGTGATCTGATCTCTGCGTTGGCGATAAGGCGTGTTCTGTGAACCAGCTGAAGCTCGTAAAAATCCAGCAACGTCCACTTACCCGTTGAGTAGGGTCCAGGTTGTCGGGGTTAGAGTCCCTGACTACTTAGGTCTGGGTTAGAGTCCCAGTCCAGGTCTGGGTTAGAGTCCCAGTCCAGGTTTGCGCAGGATCCAAGTTGTCTGGGTTTGAGTCCCAGTCCAGGTGTTTGAGTCCCCGGAGAGGTAAGCAAGCGCTCGACGCGGGGAGGTGGGGGTTAGAGTCCCTTTACCTTGACCCGGGAAAGAGGGGTTAGAGTCCCTTCATTAAAATGGGACAAGTTGGCAATAAGTGCCCGGGGGACGCCCCGTTGTCTCTGATACTTAGAGATTGGAAAGAGATTTCTGAGACAGCTGGTCTAATTAAATTTAAGATGAGAAATCTGTGTTGGATCCAATGGCCATCATTTACCTTTCATTTGTCCCCGACTAGAGACTGGCCAGAGGGTGAAACCTTTTCCACAGATAGGATGAACTCCTTAAGGGATGTTTTGGTTGATCTTAGGCCGGGACAAATGGATTACTTGTTTGTATGGTATAATTATGAACCCATGGAGGGATGGATAGCTTTTGAAGCTGTTTGTATGAAAAGCTCTTGTAAAAAAAATCCCCCACCATATGCCCCAGAGCCGCACCGGGAGGAGGACAATTTTGTTCCTGTTTTTCCCCGCCTGATGGAGTGCAAAGATTCAAAAGCAGGTTAGGGACAGTTCAGGGACAGAGGAGAATCAAGGGGGAGCTCAGAGTGATGGTCCCTCATCTTCAAAAGAATCAGGCAGCCTCACCCCCTCTGTGCAGCCTCCAGCCAGCCTTTTGCAAACTTGGTCAGGGACTGCTTTTCAAACACCCCCAATATTACAGCAGCCCTCGTCCTTGCCCTTGTGGCCCCCCACTAGGTTACTTAACTCCATGAGGGAGAATGTTTCTGAGACACCCCTGATATGACAAGCCTCGCTGAGAACTTCTCTGGTTCTACTGGTTGCTGGGGAACATGAGATGGTTTTACCCATATCCTGTTTGCAACTTCAGATTTGTTTAACTGGCAGTGCACTATGCCTCACTTGTGGGACAATCCTGAGGCAGTGGAAAGAACGTTCTGCACAATCTTTTTCACTCATGTGCCCACTTGGGCAAATGTAAATCAGTTATTAGATACTCTCATGACAAAAGATGAAAGACAAAAAGTAAAAGAAAAATCTGCAGCTCATTTGAATGCACCTTGGCTAATTACTGACCCTAACTGGAATCCCAATAATCCAGCTCAAAAGACAAAGTTGGATGGATTTTTAAAAGCTGTTTTGAATGGTATTAGAGATGCAGGGGAGGCTACTCCAAATTGGAGCAAGGTGACTGCTTATGTTCAGCATCCAGATAAGCACCTCTCTGACTTTTGTGCTCGACTGATTTGTGAAGTTAAAAAGCATGGGAATTTAAATCCTGAAACTGATCATGGAAAGGAGATGGTTAAAATGGTTTTCATGTCACAATGTGCAAAGGATATTGCAAAGAGATTTAGAGAGCATCCAGATGGTACGCAAGAAAAAAGTTTGTCTAAAGTAGTTAGCATTGCTACTAGAATGTTTAATGGGAAAGAGAAAAAAAAAGAAAAAGACATAAGGAACGGGTTAATTTAAAAATCATCTTGGTCCCGGGATGGAAGGAGGGGGTTGCTCTGCGTTCAGGGTCAGGAATCGGCGCGGACTGTGCTTGGTGCAGGGAGGGGCTGCTTTCGGCCCCAGCTGGCTGTGAAGGAAAAAATATAGACAGAGGCGAAGCAAAGGAAATACAAGTTACAAAACTGAAATTACATTTGCAAAGCTTAACTGTCCAGTAAAATCCAACAGAGTGCCTTTGTGACCCTGGAGTCGGTGTGGCTTGGTAACACCAAAGAAGCCACAGGCAGCCGACCTGGACTGGAATCTCTGAAAGAGACGCCACAGGAGATTCCAGGGTGTAAGAGAACAGCCCTCCCAAGAGAAGAAGCATGTTGGAAATTCTGGACAAGCTGTAAACAGGATAATCTCCCTTCCACCTCTCCCCCTGCTCTGAACATTATACACAGAAGTGGCCAGTCTGAACGTACGTGTGTGAGTATAAAAGGAGCTTCAGGCTTGGGGCATTAATATTTTCCTGAGTGATGTGGGAGCGTTCCCAACACTCTCCGTTGTTGTTTTATTATTTTATTAATGAAGCTTTAAAATTCAGTTATATGGTGTGTTTTCTTTATCTTCCCCCAACGATCCTGTAGTGTCAGCCTGATCACCTGACACAAGGGATAGATTGGTAACAGAAATTTGTCACAGTTTGGTGAGCAATTAAGAAGAGGGGAGCCCTGCAGAATTTACACCATCTATTTGTTTTACCCTTGTTATTTTGTGTTTGCTTTGCTTGGTACTGTTGGTGTTATATGCTGAGAACTGCATGAGTAAAAGTGAGTCCTAATAGGATAAGGAAACACTATCTGGTTCTGGTTCTGTTCTGTTTAACCAGTTACTGTTGGGTTTTTTTGCTCTGTTCATTTGGGTGTTAGGAGTGTGGGTGGAACTGAACCTCTCGTTCATAATTCCTCGGAGTGGAAGCCATGTGTGCGAGAGAGCTCTGAGGTTGAATTGAGATCCTTCTGTCCCATCCCCTGTAGCGGTCAGTGTATAGAAGTGGGAAAGTCTGGCTTAGACTGTAATTCCCTTTGCTCTCTGTGTAATTCTCTTTTCTGTTTAAGTGTCAAACAGATGAATGAGTCTCTGGGTAAACCCTCTAAGAGTAATCCTTCAAATTATATGTTAAGTAAATGGCCTTTGCCCAATGGGCCATGTGTCTTCGTCCAGGTGGCAAGCCTCATGAAGGAGGACTCAGGTAGTTTTGTAAGTAAGAATGTCTAAGGCAAGAGACCAGGAGGGGTGGGGGCTAGTTGAGAAGCCCACCCTCCTAGCTAAACTGGTAGTGGAACAAGTTGGTGCCTATGGAAGGGACGGTTCAGTGAGAAAAGCAAGATCGGGCCCAGGCGGGCTGGCAACAGACAGAGAGATTGGAAAACAGGTTGGAAAACTTTAAGGGTGTAGTGGAAGGAAGGAGTAAGTAAGTGTAAGCATGGGGATTTCAAATACCCAGGACTTACTTGGAATGGTGATTTAAGTTAATAAAAGTGGCTGTTGGGAGACAAGCAAGTGATTTAAGGAAAAGTAAAAAGTTAACTCTGTAGTTGCTGAGGAAAACAGCAGTTGAACTTTGTAAAAATGCTAAAGAGGAAAGTTCTTGGTGTCTTTGAAATGTTTGTAAATAAATTGAGGCAAAGAAATTGTTAATTGCAATCATTTAGAATTTAGTTAAATTAGCTGAAGAATGTATATAGTGCTATGTAATTAAAATTTTATTAGGCTGTAAGGGCATTATAAGTAGTGATGTTTTCTTTCAGTGTTTGAAAGCAACAGTTAAAAGTAAAAAGCAAGCCAGAAAGCATCTGTATTAATGCAAATTATCTAACTGATAAGGTAGGAGCCACTAAAACCTGGGCTGCCTATGAAACACATAAAATATGGGATAAATCCTCTCTTTTTCCTGAAATCAACAAGGGTATTTGTCTATTTTAAGCAATGATTGACTGCCCAGAAGGGGTAGACCTCTGTTTTTTTTGTCTTTCAGATAATCAGAGAAAACTGATGCCAGCTGAACAGCATTCAACGTACCATGCATTTACTGGCACAATAGGAATTATGTTTTGTGTTCTATGTTCTGTCTTGTGGTGTTTGTCTTGTGGCCGGAATTGTTGTGTTTAGTGTTTTCATGGGATGGTCTGGTTTGGAATCAGGCAAAAAAAGGTTAAATTAAAATGCACATACTTGTTTTGTTCAACTTGGAATACAAAGTGTTTAAATAAATCAGGACAATGTAATATATTAAAGTCTAATGCATTTCCTTAAGTAAGAAAAAGAAACTTCATTGGCCAAATTGTTAATTGCAAAAATTGTTGTTAAAATTTGCATACCAACAGTCTTTGAAAGCAAAGACATGAAAAGTTAACCCACTCCCCATATTGTACATGGGATCCTTCTGGCTACCTCAGATTTCTAGCCAGAGGGCTGGGGATGGTGGGAAGCTATTGGACTAGAGGTTGTATTAAGTGAACTCCTCAAAGTGGGTGTGCTTGTCCTGGCCTGTTGCTCCAAAGTTCTGTAATAAAGTTATTTTAGTGAAAGGGTATATGTGGCATACATTAAATAATAAGACTAATGTACTGTATAATGACAATGTGTAGGTGTTCATTGTTGGGAAAAAGGTGTATAAGTAAAAAGTAAAAGTTTCCTTTGCAGGTTAAAAGAAGCCAAGAAGAAAAAAAGGACAAAGAACAGAATGAATTAACTGAAAAAATAAAATAAAATAAAATAGCAAGCTCAGGCTATAGATAAGACACTGACTCCATTCAAGGACACTGCTCACAGTTAAGACTTGGTTAACAACCAGGAAAAGGAGAGCTTGAATTTGCCCATGCAGCTATGAGATCTGAAAAACACTGCCAGGCACTAATGAAATGTGTTAAGTTTCTTTTCTCACAGGTAAGGAATCACTACCCAAAGACCCTAGCAGCCCTGCCACTCCTTACAACCAGGAGACGAGATTGATGTAAAGGTCCACCAACGAAAGACTGCCTTGGCTCCATGCTGAAAAGGCCCTTAAGTCCTGATGACTACCAACACAGCTGTGAAGTGCCAAAGACTGACTGTTTGGACCCATGATTCTCACTGCAAAAAGACCCCTCCAACTCGGAAGAATTCTCCTACTGATGATTAGCCTATTTCTCCTTCTAGCTCCACTGTGTCTTCTGGACAGTAGGGAAAAAGTACAAAGTGACGTGCTAGTAACCTCTCCCTTGTCCACCGACAGATCTATTGTGCCTTTGAATTTTTCTACAAAAAGCAAAGCCATTACAGGGTTATGTGCTAGTAACCTCTGCCCTATATGATGCTGCACCACGACTGTTTTGGGAAAGAAGAAGGAACACTCACTCCACTGAAATTGCCAAAGTCCAGGAATTCCTGACTAGAAAGGACATTAAGAACTGACCCTGGTAAAGAAACAAAGAATTGTACACTGGCAAAAAAAAATTGTGGGACCCATGCTTGGGAATGTGGTATTAATTGGATTTTGGGGTTTATTCTACAGGCTGTGCCCTGTGTTCTGGATAAATTCTTCAGCATGTATTGGATTTTAAATAACAAGTACCCGAAGAGTTTGTTCTGCCACTAAAAATTTTACCTGTATTAAAACCATTCCAGTGACTAATAATGTAACCCCCTCCTATGCTATTAATGTCAATGCCTTTTAAAAGTACCTAAAATAGTTAAATAACAAATGTAATATAGTACAACACCAAGGAAAGATGGTATTAAATATCACTGAGGCTGGGAAGGCATTGCAGTGGGATCTAGTATGTTTGGAGATTCAAAATTTCCTGAATGACCAGCTAATGGCCATTCGGAGTAATCTTAAGTACCAGACTTGGCCCACTGCCCTTACAGAAACATCAGAAGTACCATCTGATCTGTGGTCATGAAGATATACTAAAGACTTTCTGGGTGGAAGTGTAAACATTTACAGTGCTCCTTCCAAGCATTTGGACCGGGGGGTGTGGGCTTCCACATACCGAATCCTGACGGGTCCATGGGGAGGATGCACATGAAACTGGATTATTCACCGAAACATCTGGAAAATTAGACCACTTGGTATACCTAACTGATTTATAGTCAGTGCCCCAATCCCTTAGTTGTCAGACAAACAGAATTCCACTCTTTTGTCCGTGCACTCATTCCTGGATTGTGGGTGGCTAAGCTCAAGAGAGCAGTTGTAAATATTTCTGCAGAGCTTAAAAAAACAGCTAATGCATTAATAGACGCTTTCCAAAAGTTGCAACGAAAGACTGATGAAGTAGCAAAAGTAACTTTGCAAAATAAACGTGTGCTAAATGCCATGAATGCTAAATTAGGGACAAGCTTGTGCTCGCATCGGGGAAAAATGTTGCTTTTCTGTTAATCACTCTGGCTTAATTGACAAGGATTTACAAGCTATTAAGAATGTTGCTGTTGTTTTCCATGCTATATCTCTTGATCACACTTTTAGTTTTAAGGACCTCCACTCAGACCTTGGGTCATGGTTTACTAGCCTCCCCCGTACAATTGTTAAATGGATATGTGTCCCAAGAGTCCCATTATGGTCCTCTAGGGACAAAGGGGGGATTGTTAGGCCTGAATAAAGATATAGCAGACAAAACCAGGTATGCCAACCTGACCAAAGTCAGGCTAACAGAGGTTTGTGGGTTTGTGGGTTGAGTGGAAAACACTGAGAAGCAGCAGCATGTCTCACAAGCGCTGGGAAAAAGTGAGATAAAAGAGAAGCTGCATTCCTGGCATAGTACCAGATGTGCTGTGTTCGGGCAGCTCCTTCGAAGAACTGATAGGAGCCCTAGTTTCCCAGCCTCCTTGTTTTCACTCCCTGGTTTTGTTCTTTGTTTGTTTTTAACTCCCCTACATTTCTAACTTTAGGCATGCATGTATACTAAAGGTGTCTAGTTTCTAGTTGTTAGAAGAAGGGGGTGGGTTGCTCCAGTGAATAATTTATGACGCGATGGAACTGTCTATATAGGCTTATACTAAGATGTAAAGAGGGGGCTGGTTCTCTCTGGAGACGAGCTGCTCTCTATTGATGCGTGCACTTGTCAATAAAGAGCTTTTGATCGGACCTTGCTGGTGTTGCCTGTCTCTCTCGCGGTCAGACAACGAACTTTGCCGTCGGGGTTAGAGTCCCTGACAGTGTGAACAGGACCTCAGGCTATCCAGGACCTCAGGCTATCCAGCCCCCTTTCCTCTCTCTCTGGCCTTTCTGCCTTGATCTCACCTCCGACTCCCCAATGAGTTTCCTCCTTCACCCATGATCTCACCCTTTCCTTCCTGCCCCATGACCTCGTGACCCCACCTTTGGCCCACAGCAGCCCCCCTGGAGTCCATAGGGCATCCTCTTCCCCCATCTCCCTCTGCCCTGGTGCCCAGCCCCTCCCCCCCCTCCGCTCCCCCAGGTCCTGCAGCCAACCAACGTCTCCCCGCTGTTTCCTTCCAGCCTTGGGTGGGCTAAGTGATTTCTGTCCTGGAGGGTCTGCTCTGTAGCTCATTAAAACTCCCATTGTCATGAACAGCTGCACTGGAGGGTTCGCTCGGGGCCCAGGCCACTTGCATGGGTCCCCGCTTGGGGCTGGCAACACATGACCAGTGCGGCTAAGGGCTGGGGACTCTGGCTTTGGGGTCTCCCTTGTGACGAACAGAGGGAATGTTAACAGCAGAGACAGAGTCCAATGCAGGGAGAGGAGGCAGCTGCTCTGGCTGCCTGCTGGGTGCCTGCAGTTGGAGCGGCCCACGCGCTGATTTGGCCCTCTTTGTTCAATAAACAATGCGAGCAAATACCTTGAGGTGTTGTCAACAGTCTCTGCTCCGGCCATTGCAAAGCCTGGAACGAGCTCTCACTTAGCAGGACAGCATGTGCAGACTGCCTATGGCGCAGCCTTGTCCTAGGCACAGGCAGCTGGGCTGGATGTCTGGTAGATCTGGCCACGCCTCATTTAGAAATGCCCCTGCCAGAGCCCGTGTAGGGAAGGGTCTTTCTCTTTACTGGGCATTTAAGAAGAGAAGAACATCAGAGTTGCCGTATTGGGTCAGGCCAATGCTCCATCTTGCCCAGGATCCAGTCCCTGACAGTGGGAGTACAAGAGCTTCTGGAGGCATGTACAGAACAGGCACATTACAGAGCAATCTACCCATCTTCCCCCGTCAGTCAGAGGTTTAGGGAACCCCAGAAATAACTCCAGGGAAGGCAGCAAAGGTTGGAGTAACTAGCTGTGATGCAGTAGGAACTGTCTGTGTGGGGGATGGGAGAGCAGGGGGTGACTGCAGGTGAGGGACAGGACCTGAGCTTGTAACCTGAGCCAGGCAGGGGGGAAGGGGAGTAAAGCCCTTGGCCCCGGAAGCTGGACAAAGGAAGGGGCCTGCTGGAGAGGGTTTAGTCAGTTTCGGTTTTGGGCTGGGTGGTGGAATTCAGGGAATCCCAAGCTGGGATCCAAGCACCCTGAACCCCTAGAAGGACCAGACTGAGGGGTCCTGGTTGTGCCTACAAGCTCGGCTGTAGCCTGTGTTCCTGTTGTCCAATAAACCTTCTGTTTTACTGGCTGACTGAGAGTCGCTGTGAGTCCCAGGAAGAGGGGTGCAGGGCTGGACTCCCCCACACTCTGTGACACTAGCCTGGTGCAGATGGAATTGTTTAGGGGAAGAGACCCATGATTAGGGGTTTGCAGGGCTCCAGGTAAAGGTGCAGGTTAATATGACAACAAGCAGAACGATTCTAGAAACAGGAGGAAATCACTGAAAAGTGCCAGCTAAAGCCTGCCCAGCCCCCTCAAGGTGAGATTTGGGTTCCTGCTGTCATCCCTCCCCTCCTGTCTACTTTTAATTCCTCACCGTAGTTCTTCTGTCTCCTCACCTTCTTGAGACAGGGCTGGTTCTGCAGTGCCCTGCCTTAGCTTCCTCTTCTCCGGCTCCTGGGGTAATCCCCAGAGGCTGTCTGTCCAGTAGCAGCTTTTAGGCCTGGGTTCATTAAGGAGACAGTTCAAAGCAATCCTCAAAGTGAAGGCCCCAAATCAGCCAAGCCCAGCCCTTTCTAGCTGCAGCCTTCCCACAGGTCTCTGCCTCCCTTGTCTAATTTTCTGGCGGCGAGAGATTGTTAGAATATAGATATTCAGGCCTCTCTGCAAAGGCCTATAATTTAAGAATTTAGGTGTATTCTTATCACTTAGCTAGTTATAGCGGTATAAAAGAAAGAATCAAAGATCACTGTCTGTGTAAGGGCCTTCTCTTACTGTGACAGGCTAAGGCCTTCAGCTAAGATGTAGTTAGGCAGCCATAAGCTGGGAAATGTATGGTCACATCCTCACATTCCAAACTAGTCACATTGAAATAAGGTGCTATTGGGCTATTAGGAATACAATCCTGTCCTGATATTCCTATCACCTCCAGAGAAAGGGAAGATCCTAGAAGACGTAAAAGGAAACTTAGTTTGATCGCATCCTGTCTGGCAAGAACTCACTTATCAATAGACATAGCTGGAAAACCCTTATGTCTGTATAGATGTAGTTGAGAAATCTTCACATCTGTATTGTTTTGTATGTTTATTTGCATGGTCTCTGTCTGGTTCTGTAATTGTTTCTGTCTGCTGTATAATTAATTTTGTTGGGTGTGTAAGCAGAGTCAGGATGAGCTCTACCCTGACATCTGGTGGTGAATTATGGGAAGTGTGGAAAGAATTTCAGGAAGTGTGGAATCTCAGGTATTTGCCTGGGCACACCCAGCATAGCCCAATGCAGCCTGGGATGGTTATTTTGACAGGTCTGAGATCCCCAATTTCTTTGTTATTGGGGCAGGATAAATAAAGTGTTGCCACCCGATTACGTGAATGAGGAACTATGAGACTGCTTTATGACAGAGATGTCTCAATATACATTAAGTGACACTTGCTAGACAAGGGACTTGGGTTCCAAAACCCAGTGAATTGAGACAGGTTGGGGACTGGTGTGTGTAGCTGATGGTATGGGCCTGTTTGAGGTCCTGGAACACCAATTGCACATCCTCCTCTCTCCACTGTTAAAGGGTAGAGCTAATTTTGATTCTCTTAGGAGTCCATCTAGAGACTGCTGACCTGAATTCATGTTGGGCTAATGGTGCACCAGCACCAGGGCTCCCCTACTAAGAGCTGAAATAACTGAAAGAGCTGAGCTGAGATCAGGGAGTGCTGTGTTAACTAGTGGGGGAGCCTGAAGACCTATTGTTAAGCGGCTGGCAGAGCAGAGCAGTTTGCAGCATGTTGGAGCAGCCCATGGAACAGGGAGTGGAGTGGAGCGGTTTGCAGGGACGGCTGGAGTGACTCACGGGTCGGCTGGAGGAGCTGCACAGCTGGAGCTGCTCGTGGTGAAGGCTGCAGCAGAACTCCACGGAGGGGCGGGGCAGTTGGCCCTGGCCCATGTAAGGTGCCCCTTAACACCCTGTGTGGGCTTCCCCTCCCACACTCAGGCTAGGGGGCTAGTAAAACTCTGCAGATAAACTTTTGAATTCTGGGGTGGCACTGACCAGAGACTTTCGGGTTGTTGGACTTTGGGGTGATTGGACTTAAGACCCTAAGGGGGAAAGGACATTGCCAAATGTACTTGGAAGTGGTTTTTTTGCTTATGGTTTGTGCTATAACCCTGTTTGTGGTGTTTCTCCAATGTGATGCCACATTGTTTCCCTCCTTCATTAAAAGGATTTTGCTACACTCAGACTCCGTGCTTGTGAGAGAGGAAGCATTGCCTCCTAGAGGCTCCCGGGTGGGGTGGTATGTAATTGTCCCAGTCACTGTGTGGAGGCTCGAGCCGCTTATGCATTGTCTTATTAAAACGGTACCCCTGGATACTGAACCCGGCCCTTGTTGCTGCCAACTCAGAGGGGCACAAGGGTTACAGGTGTAAACCAATTAAGATGGTGGGGTATAATTGGTTAAATAACCATGTTACAATATGTTAGGATTGGTTAGTTAAATTTCAGTAAAATAATTGGCTAAGGAACAGCTAAGCAAAACTCAGGTTTTACTATATAGTCTGAAGTCAATCAGGAAGTGGGGGGGGGAGAAATGGGAACAGGGACTGGGCATGGGGGAATTAAAATCATGTCTTGCTAAAGGGGAAAATGGGAACAGGGCATGGGAACAGGAAGAGGGACACAGGCAAGGCTCTGCGGTGTCAGAGCTGGGAAGGGGACACTAAGGAAGGAAAGTGGAATCATACTTGCTGGAAGTTCACCCCAATAAACATCGAATTGTTTGCACCATTGGACTTCGGGTATTGTTGCTCTCTGTTCATGCGAGAAGGACCGTGGAAGTGAGAGGGGGAAGGAATAAGCCCCCTAACAGAGATCAGCAGGCAACCTCCCGCTGCAGCTCCCCTGGCTTCTTGGGGTCTCCCCAGCCACCTAGATGCTCTCTGCAGCTGTCTCTGAGTCTCTCTGGCTTGGAGATTTTGGCTGGCAACCCCCCTGTGCTGCTCCCCTGGACCTCCTGCAACCTCCTTCAGCCCTCTGGGTCTGGCTTTCAGGCCCAAACCTGTCCCCCTGGTCCAGGATCTACTGCACCCTGCATGCCCACCCCTAGCTTCCTCCCTCTATGTCCTGCTCAGTTATGGAGACCAGCTGCCTCCATTCGGCCCCCTGGAGAGGCTGTTAATGAAGTCCAGGTGGGCTGAGTCGGTTACAGAGCCAGTGTCCGGCTTAGCCAGCCCCTCCTGCAAGGGTTGCAATGTTGCTGGAAGCCCGTGAGCAGAGAGGCGGCTAGGAGCAGTGCCCCAAACCATCCAGCACTGACCCCAGGCTGATGGGTCTCAGAGCGGCCGGTCAGACCAGGGACTGGGGTTGTGTTTCTCCAGCAGTAGAGTCAGCGGCAGAGACAGAAGCTGCATTTTCTCTCTTTGCTGGTCTGTCCTCTCCCCTCCCGTCCGGGTTTGTCTTGGAAACGGGATCAGACTTTAACAGCAGCAGCAGGACAGCTCCAGCCCCTGTGAACTCACTTCTTTTCTGACCCGGCCCCCAAAGGACAGTTCTTACCACCTGTAATGCCATCTCACTGTGGTTCTCAAATGCGGCCACAGCCTCTGGGGCTGTTACTGGGGAGGGGGTGGGGAGTAGCGGCCCCTCCCTGTTGCTCCTGGACGCACCGCCTGGTTGTTGGTTGCTGGGTCTGTCAGCAATGGTTGGGCTCTGCTCCCCATGGGGAACAGTGCTGGGGGACCAGGCAGGTGAGCTGGTGACTTCCCCACCTTCCTGGGATGATGGGGTTCAGACTTCTGGCTTGGTGGGGCAGAGGGGCAGCAGGCTCTGACCACAGGGCTTTGGGCTCCAGCCTCCACCCCCCTACACACACTGCCTCCCCCACCCACCCCCATTGCCCCTGGCTCTCGCTGTCTCCCCCGACCTCCCATCTAGGGGGTCCCCAGGCTTGCCAGGGCTGCGTAAGTCTGGCGTGAAAAGCGATGCTTGTATGTTTGTTAATATCACCTTTCACAACAGACTTAGCTGGCAATAAATCAGTGACAATGAGCTAGCTGTGTCTATGCACATATTTATTTGTCCTAAAGCGAATCAAGTATTTTAGGAATAGGCGTGAGAGCCGCCAGCAGCAAGAGTTGGTGGCCACAGAGTGTGGCCACCAAAAATGTTGTCCTGAAAAACCCTGAAGAGACTGTCAAACCGGGGCTTGTCTCCTTATAAAACCTCTCTTGGGAAAAGGAAATAAGGGGGAGTGTTAAAACGAGAGCCTCCCCTCATGCTTCACATTGCAAAGGTTTCCATGCTTTCCCGCTGTTTTTCAGTGTCTTTAATAAAAGTAGACAGATTCGTAAGGGTGGCTGTTACCCTGGGAGCCACCAGTGATAACTCGGCACAAAATCCTGGGCTGCATTGAACTGTTTAATGCTGCAACATGGAACGAGGGGTTCATATACCCCTTAGCCCTGGGTGGCCCCTTTTCAGCCCCTCAGTGCTCATCCAAAGCTCAGGATGAAATGTTCCTTGGACTCTCGCCGCACCCTGCGGGGGGCAGATGGATTTGACATGTAATGGAGACTTGCTGATCTGCACATGGTTAAACCGAATTGCCAGATTTGAGAGTAAGAAACAGGGAAGAGATTGGGAGGGATTTTGGGAAGAAGGATGGTCACTTGCCTCTAATCCAAAGTCAGCTGAAGTCAATTTCAGTGGGTTTGGAATCAAAGTTTCGCTGAAGGGCTAGGATTCAGGGTGTCTGCTACTCAGTCACTGAGCCGTACCTTCCCCATCTGTAAAATGGGCACAGTGATGCCACCCTCCCTTCCCGGACGTTTCTGAAGTACCACTCCAAGCTTCTTCTGTATGAGGCACCACATAGTTTACAAAAGCTCTTCTTCCCTGGGAGATGTGCAGAAGAAAGAGCTCACATGGTTCTTATCGACCCCAAGATGGGGAATGGAGTTTAGGTCTTCTCCTGCCCTGCAGATGTGAACATCCCTCGCATTTGGCTAACCTTCTTTGATGATTTTCATAGCAAACCCTTGCACCTTCTCATTGCTTTCCTGGCATTGAACTGTTCTGTCTTTGCACATGTCTTGGGGTGAGGTGGGGACTTCCCCAGCACATCCTGTTAGCTCTTTATAACACCCACTTCAGACCGGTGCCTTCATCACGACAGGTGTGGTGGTTACTGCACAGAGGGAGCGTGGGGCAGAACGCAGCTGAGCATGGCCAAAAGTTGCAAAACTAGGTGCCTGCAGTCAGGACCCTACATAAGAAGCCTGATTTTCAAACCCCTGAGTCCCCCGGCCGCTCGCAGGGGTGTGGGTGAGAACAGATGGGCACGCGGCAGGAGCTGGACTTTATGTGTGACAATCCTGGCCTGATGCCACGCAGCCTTGCCCCACGGCGTGCAGCGATACTAGACACATGCACAAGTCAGGTGAACTCCTGCTCCTGTTAATATTTAACGATATTTCAATGATACAAGCACCGAGGGCTTACAGGCTGCAGTGCTGGGAAAGCTTCCAGACAGGGAGGAGATGATGAAGTCAGAGGAGCTACCGGGAGCTCCAGCAGTGGAAGGGCTGCACCACGCTGAGCAGCTGTGTCCCATGGATCCGTTTTCTGTCGTGTGAATCAGGCCAATCCAGATTACGTTTAGATTCAAAGTAATTGGCTGTGTCCTGCTCTGGGGCACACGCAAATTGAAAACAAACACAAAACCCCACCACGTCTATCAGAATCTCAGCGGGATAAGTCAAAGGGCCTGCAGCAAAGGCAAGTACACACCACAGCATTTTGCTAGCAAAATCATCCCCAAACCAACATCCCCTCAACCCAACAAACGTGCTGGCACCAGATGCTGCAGAGGGAGGGATAAGAGCGCTGGAGGAGAGGGACAACCTGCCCCTCCCTAAGATCTAATCCTGGCCTCTAGTCGACTTACAGTCTGAAGCACAGGGTTGAATTTCCCTGCCAACTTTTGAGTTGTCATTAGCTATATGACAAAGTGGAGTGTTTCCCTTTCTTGTGTTGTCTATGAGTCTTACTGTCCTGTACTAATACTGTGTGTGCCTCAGTTTCCCTGTGTACTGCAACCAATGTCTAGGCGGTGGGAATTGGGTGTGTGACTTTTGCCGAGGCCCTCGGGGGCAGGGCAGTCTGCCCGGCTGCCTGCACGTAAGCGATGCCTGATGCCCTTTGTAACCCAAGAGGGGTTTGCGACCACGTGACACTTTGCCCAGGAAGCAGGACAAAGTCCAGGGAAGGAGCCACGGCCATATTGGAGGCCAGGCAGCGGGGGCCGGGGCAGTCTGCTGTGGGGGACATGGAGAGGAGGGAGTCCAGGGCGTCTGGCCCAGGATTTCCCCAAGATGGACTTGGCTGAAAGTCACTGATTTCTGTGCTAGCAAGCTCTGTTCTACGCTGTGTTCCTATTGACTAATAAACCTTCCGTTTTACACGCTGGCTGAGAGTCACGGCTGAGTGCAGCGTCTGGGTGCAGGGCCCTCTGGCTTCTCCAGGAACCCTGCCCAGGCGGACTCGCTGAGGGAAGTGCCTGGTCAATGAGAGTTGCTGAATGCTCTGAGGTCAGAGTCAGACCCAGGAAGGCTGAAGCCACGTAGGCTTCTTACTCTGGCAACCGTGGGCATGTTACCCCAGAGTCCTGCCCGGCTTCATTTGGAGCAGTTCCAGCGCATCAGCCCGGTGACTCCATGACAAGCTATGATCCCTCCAGACCCTTTTCAGTTTCACTCAGTGGCGCGTTGTTCCTGTGTTAGGAGACAGGGAGCACAGGAGCTCCCGAGCACCTGTCTCCAAACCATTCATTATTTTATAGACTTTTATTTCATCATTTGGGCCACGCTCTCACCTGCACATTTCACCCACTCACTCATCCAACACATCCCCTGCCAGCGAGTGTCCCAAAGAATAACGCTGATTGACCAGCTGTCTTACCCTGGAGCCATAGGGGCCTCTAAAGGAAGGGGCTGGCCTAGCATGTGACCCACAGGGAGGGTGGGTTAGGAGTCCCAAGCTGTGCCCAGTCACAAAGGGGAGGAGTCTGCTCCAGACCCACCCTGAGAGCCTGGGCCTTTAGCTCTCTGGGCGTCTGGTGCCAGGGGAACTGTCTCACATGCAGAGACGGCAGAGGAAATCCAAGGGCCCAGAACTGGGGGCTTGTCTGCACAGGGTTGTTTTTTTGTGGGATATATTTTTGCACAGAACCTTTTACAGAATCACTCATCTGAAATAATTGCATCCACGCGGCCGGCTCAACCTACTTGCCTCTGAATCAGTGTGAACCTTTCACCGCATTGACTCCATTCCGGTCACAGTTCACAACAAGGAGGCCAGTTCATCTGAAAGAATCGCTGCATGTTGGCACAAGTAATTTTCATGCAAAAAACCTCTATGCAAAACACACGCACACATGGAAATACAGGCACAGAGCCGTGTAGACGAGCCCTGCGCGTCAGCTGCTATGCCCAGGAGTGAGGCCTTTGTGGAGAGGGAACAGATTCAGGCCCCAGGAAGCCTGTGCTCGGTTCCCCTCTCTGCCACAGGTTTACTCTGAGGCCTTGGGCAAGTCACTGAAGCAGAAATTTTCTACCTTGGACACTAATTTTGGGTGCCCATACTTAAAGTCCTTCCTCTAGGTCACTTTTGGACAATGTGGCCTTAATTTCTCTGTCCCTCAGATCTCTGTCTGTTACATGGAGACACGAACCTCCCCTGTCTCACAAGGTGAGGGGCATGAGGACATACTCACAGACACTTGGGAGGCATCCAGGTATTTGGGCATCTGCCTGCATGTTTACGCACCGAGTACCTTTAAAAATCTGGCCTTCAGATGCCACAGTAATGGTGAACTAACTAGCGAGCCTAGTTTGTGAGGATTGAGAGTTAGGGCAGCTAGGTAGGTAGGATAGATAACAGGACCACATCCATCCTGATATCAACAATGTTGAGAAACACTGATCTAGAGAGCTCAAACTGTCCTGCAAGAGCCAATCCAAACTCGCCATCCCCAGGATGCCAATCGGAAAGGAGTATGGAGAATTTGTGACTGATCCAAGAGAAAGTCACCAGCCACACTGGGAAAGGATCCCAGGTCTCCTAACCCAAATCTAGTGCCCCATCGGCTATACTGCACAGCCTCCTTAAGTGACTATCAACACCTTACATGATGGTGATTATTCACTATTTGTATTATTGTAGTGCCTGAGAGCCCATGGACCAGGACCCCACTGTGCTGGGTGCTGCACAAACACACACCAAAAAGACAGTCCCTGCTCCAAGGCAAGAGAGAAGAGGTGGATACAGCCTGATGAGGAAACACAACATTGAGACAATACTGGTCAACATGGAGGTCTCAGCACAGCAGCAGTCTAAGCACTGGCCAGTTTTTTTTGTAGCCTCCCAGCAAAGGGGAGCTTTGAGGTGGGATCTGAAGGAGATCCAGGAAGTGGGTTTGTGGATATTGAGGGGGGAGTTCTCCCTTGTGTCTGGGCAGCACCCAGAATCAAAGCAGGGGAGGGCATGGCACAGCCCGGATCTTTCACATCCTGTGCTTGGGTTAAGTCATGCAAGAGCTTCCTGGCAGTTGTGCTTCAGCTGAATCTTCAGCCAGATCTCTAAGCTGAAGTTATGGCAAGACATGACCAACGCTGGTTTAATTGCACGGAGCGGTTGAGAGCTCGTGTCCACCTGAAGAGAAGAGATGCTTTTGGGTCGGGCCGTCCCTAGAGATCCAGTAGTTAGAGACCTAAAAAGACCCCCTGATAATCAACCATGAAGACAAGGAGTGGAGGGAGAGACCAGCTCCTTCATGTGTTCCTCTGCCCACCACCATCCCTCCCTTGTGTGGCTGGAGCTTAGGCCATCAGAAAACAGATGGGTGCTACAAATGACAGCACGTCAATTATCGCTGGAGGCTAATATTTTAATAGGAAATTAATTTTTGAGAGCTGTGGGCCAGATAAACCAATGCTCATGGAGTAATGATCGCTGATATTCACAGTGCACTCTAAGCTTGCTTTGAACTCAGAGACATTGATTCCCCACTGCTTGAAAAAAACTACTGCTCAGGACACATCGTGATCAGCTTTCGTTTATAGCAAGAGAGAGTAACAAGAGTCCAAAGAGCAGAGCCCCAAGCAGCTTAGTCTTCAAAGCCAACAGCAAAAACAAAACGGCTAACATGGCCAGGATGGCTGGGAGCCCAGTAGTTTGTCTATGGCAGCGTTGATGTCTCCACCAGCCTCTCTCAGAGCTGGTATGTTGACTTCATGGTTCAGGAAACCCATTATGTAGAGCCGCTCCAGCTGCTGCTGGAATTGGGTTTCTGGAGTTTCGGGAAGCGGGAGGCTTGCTTGACCAAGACTCTGCACGATTTGCTGGCACCCTGTCTCAGCCAATCCTGGGGCTCGGCTTGCATTCTCACATGGATCAGAACCAGTGCCGGTTACTTCTCTGCCATCGGCAGGGCGTCCCGCTGCCCCTGAGCCAGGAGCGCTGCCTCTGGCGAACCTGAGCACTTCCAGCCCCAGGGTCTGGAAACCCTGCTGAATCTGGAACAGAGCCTTGGTGGCTCTTGGGTTTGCCATCACTAATGGCATGTCTGGGCTGTGCAGCAGCTGGAGGAGGGCTTGGAGCTCCCGCGCTACTTCTTGGTGGGAATGCAGGATACCAACAAACCGGGGGTTACTCAGCATGAAGTGCACGATGACACTGGGGTTCTGGCTCAGGGCCTGCATTATATTCCTCATGTAGGGGACAGGCAGGATGCTCTGGAAAGGCTGGGCATTCCTGGTTATCTCTGATGAGGTGTTCTGCACTTCTGTCATGTTACACATCCCAGCTGCAACTCCAGGCGGCACCCAGAGATTCTGTTCTGGGCTGCAGTTTGGGCTGTTGCTGATATGAATACCCCCAATGTCAATGCCATGGTTGTGATTGGGGGTGGAACTCTGTGGATCAAACTGAGATGCCCAAGGGTTCGGCAAAGGGTCTCTGTTTTCTGTGTCGGATGGTTGGCTGACCCCTGCTGGGGGCAGCTTGTTCTGGGGTGGGTCACTCACACACTGCTCCTGTGATCCTTTCAGTGTTGGCTTTGGGGTATCAGGAAGCATTTGCCACAAGACTTTGTCTCCACCTAGCAGCAGAATCTGGCTCCTGTTTCTCAGTATTTCCTGCATCAATTTTTGGTTCCTAATGAACTTGATCATTTCTCGCAGGAGGGCTTGATTGTTCCAGAAGTGGCTGACCTCTGGATTTTGTTGCGCAAACTGCTGGAGCAGGGGGTGTTCCCTTAAGAACCCTGTTATCAGGTTGGTGTTTGACAGCAAGCTCTGGACAAAGGGATTTTCCAGAAACTGTAGGATCGTTTCGGGGTTGACCACCAGCAGCTGCTGGAACTCATTTAGGAAAGCTAAAATGCTGGGTGCATTCCCAGCTAGCATGCTCAGATCTGCCAGACCAGCTGAGCCAGGAGGGAGGGTGGCAGCACGTGTGCTGGCATTAGTTTGCTGAGCTTTCTGGTCCTTTGCTCTCATTTGTGGCCTGATGACAAGGTGGATGGTGAATCCGTCATGGATCCCAGCCTGGCTGAGAGTATCTCGGTCATTCAAAACTTTCCCAGCAAAGATCAAGAGGAGCAGGTTAGTGGGAGCATGGAAGCGCTTGGCGATTTCGCCTCGAAAGTCGGCGATGGTGCTGTTCTCCCACACTGCAAACTCCTCCCTTTCCTCGAGGCTTTTCACTGTCACTTTGATGATCTGGGGCTTTGATGATCTGGCCCCTCTGCCAGGGCCCTGTCCCTTCCCAGCCATGGCTAACACGACGCTGGTCCCTTCTGGGAAAGCAGCGAGACCAGAGACTTAGAGGGGCTGGGAATGTCCAAATCCAGAGTGCTCATGCCAGCTGGGGCACCGCCAAATGCTGCTTCTCTGCTCGCAGCTTCCTAACCTCCTGGGGCTGCCTGGGTGGACTGTGACATCCCTGCTGATGTCACTGTAAGCAAGAAACCACATGGACACCTGCCTTATTCCCCATGGAGCAAGTGGTCCCCAGGTGGGGCACAAGGACCATCACCAATGTCGCTACCATGAACAGGTAATGCGAGCTGGGAAGCAAATGCCTCCGTGCAGTTAAGGAGAAGGCAAATCTTGGTGCAGGAAGCATCGAGCTGCCACAAAGAGGGATGATCCCATAGTGGAGACCCATCTTCCTGATGATGTCATTGTCTCCTGTCAGACCGATGACATCCCTCCAGGGCAGGGACCCCAGTTATTAGGACAAGACAGGCAATAGTAATGGGGGGTTTCATTATTAGAATTATAGATAGTTGGGTTTGTGATGCGTAGGAGAACCACATGGTGAACTGCCTGCTGGATGCAAAGGTAGCGAATCTCACAAGACATCTAGATAACCTAACAGGTAGTGCTGGGGATGAGCCAGGGGTCGTGGTATATGTAGGCACCAGTGACATAGGGAAGGATAGGAGACAGGTCCTGGAGGCCAGATGTAGGCTACTAGGTGAGAGATTGAAGTCCTGGACCTCGATGGCAGCAGTCTCTGAAATGCTTCCAGTGTCAGGCACAGGGCCAGTCAGACAGGCAGACCTGCAGAATCTCAGTGTGTGGATGAGACAGTGGTGCAGGGAAGAGGGATTTAGGGTTATTAGGAACTGGGGAACCTTTTGGAGAAGGGATGGTCTGTACAGGAGGGATGAGCTCCACTTACACTGGAATGGCACCAGATTGCTGGCATGCAAAATCCAAAAGGTTGTACGATTGCTCTCTGGAAATACATCAGAAGGAGGGAGAGGAGTTCTTTAAGCTCAGTGCCAATGTGGACACAAGAACAAATGGATAGAAACCAGCCATCAGCAAGTTTAGGCTTGAAATTAGAGGAAGGTTTCTAACCATCAGAGGAGCTCCAGCCGTTTACCCTTCCCTCTGCCTTGCAGAAGGGCCTGTCTTCAGAGCTAAGCCTCTCTGGAAGGCTGAGGAGATTGGTGCCCCTTGTGTGACATGCCCTGGAGGCAATGCACCACTGCTGTTTGTAATGTGCCTCTTGCTGCATTTCTGTCACCAAGGGGCAGGGCCAGCTCTAGCCATTTCGCCACCCAAGCACAGCGGCATGCCGCGGGGGGCGCTCTGCCGCTCGCCAGTCCCGCGGCTCCGGTGGACCTCCCGCAGGTGTCCCTGCAGAGGGTCCGCTGGTCCCACGGCTCCGGTGGACCTCCCACAGCCGTGCCTGGGAAACTCCACGGGAGCCGCGGGACCAGTGGACCCTCCACAGGCACACCCATGGGAGGTCCACTGGAGCCGCCTGCCGCCCTCCTGGCAACCAGCAGAGCGCCCCCCTGTGGCATGCAGCTCCAAGCACGCGCTTGGCGCTCTGGGGCCTGGAGCCGGCCCTGCCAAAGGGACTGTTAAAAAAGTCTGTTGACCCATGTTTTCCCCTCCTCTCCACTGCTGGAATCGGTCAATCCCTGTTATTGGACCAGCACCAAAGTGCCAGAGGGAAGAGTCAGTCAAGCCTAAAGGTGTGTGAAGTGAGCCGTGTGTGTGACTGGCTGCAGAATTGGGGCCAATGGCACAACCTGAGGAGTCGCTGTCTTGCAGGCCTTTATCCATCAGTGAGCAGCTGCTGTGTCATGACCTCTGTTCACAGTCAAACCCAGCAGCTTCTCTATGGGCCGAGGACCAATTGCTGCTCTCGGTTACACCCACTGACCCGCAGCTGAAGGCGACTGTCTGGCTAATTGCTCTAATATATCAGCATTTCCATGGGGTCTCTCATCCACCTAGACATGTCTCCCTGCAAGCTGGATCCTCTTGCTTCCCCACACAGCCCAGCTGAAATTAGCCAGGCTGCTCCCGATGACCATGCTGATGCTGCTATTTAAAATGTTAATAACTTTTCAAACCAGAGTCTAGGCATGGCAGTAAATCTCAGCGAGCTGGCTCCAGCCACCCATGAGTTCTCTCAGCTACAGATGGCAAGAAGCCATTCCCAGCATGTTCTGACCTTATTGTCAATGCGAATTGGAACAGGGGGTGCTCTTTGGGGATGGGCTGGGTTTTCCTAACCCCGAGACAGCGTATATTAAGTCGAATAAATAAACGTAAGTTCCTGAGGATGTTTCACAGTTTCATAGATGTAGACCTGAACTTCTGCATGGCACAGGCCAGAGAACCTCACCCAGGTACCTCTCTACTGATCCCCAAAACTTTAGTTAGAGCAAAGCATTTCAGCCCGCAGGCAGAGAACTGGAGGGACCGAGTGGCCCCCAATGCCTGAGGCCCTTGCAGTGGCAGGGGATAGATCAGGTGAGACATGCCCTGGTGATCCCAGCAGGTGACCCACATCCCAGGCTGCAGAAGAAGGCAAAAAACTCCACAGTCCCTGCTAGTCCGACCAATGGGAAATCCCTTCCATATTCCAAATCTGGTGACCTTTTCGACCCTGAGCACATGAGCCAGACCCACCAGCCAGGCCACTAGGAAGACGATTCTCTGTTCTGTCTGAGAGCCCTGGTCCACTGCTCTAACCAGATGAAGCACGTAACTCACCCAAATTGTGCGCCATCAGAAGGGGAGGAGGCTCTCGCCCAGAAGAGGTGAAATGTCCCCTTAGCATTAACAAACCCGGGCAGGGGAATATTTATCTCTCACTAGCCCCAGCCCCACAGCGGGTCACAATCCATTTCTTCATTCAGTATTTGCAGCCTGCGAGGGCACTGGGAGGCAGAGTCCCCAACCCTGCTGCTAGCACGGAGGCTTCAGCAGGGATTATCGCTCTCGCTCCCTTTGGGGCTTGTTAAGTGTGGAGCTGGGAGTCGGGGCTGGATTTAGCCTTGCCAGTGATTGTACGGATTGCACACAGCTCACAGGGGAGGGTTGGAATTAGGCCTGGCCTCCCTCCATCCCCAGCCTCTCCATCACCCACATGCATCCCTGCCACCACCTCCCACCCCTCTGTGGCCCCCTTTCCTGACCTCACGCCCATTCCCTTCCGCCCTCCAGATCAGACAGAGCAGGGCGGGATGAGCGGCCCTCATGACGAATGGGAGCATGGAGGCACAGATGCGAGGAGAGGGCGGGAGTGAGCCGAGAACTGGAGCAGGAAGGAGGCAGATGGGGAAGGACTGGGCGGACGGCAGAGGATGGCGACATGGAGGCAGAGAGGGGTGAAGAGTTAGATACGGTGATGTTCCTCAGAGTGCTGGAGAAGAGAGTGGGGGTTGGTGGCAGGACCGGGAGAGGAGAAACCCAGCAACCCCTTCTCCGTCTGATCCAAGGTGGGGCCTGTGTGAGACTCAGAGGCCTCCTTAAGAGAAGGCAGCTGTAGAGGCCAGATTTCAGTCTCTGTCCTCTGGCCATCCTTGCCTGGCTTTGGGTTCGATATATTTCATAACCAGATAATCAGCAGAATTTCTGTATGTCAAAGGTTGCTGGCCCTGAACACTGACAAACCCTCGCTCTTCTATAGCACCTTTCATCAACAGAGCTCAAAGTGTGCTACTAAGGAGGTCAGACTCATATACCAATTTTATAGATGGGGAAACTGAGGCACAGGAGGGTGAAGAGACTCATCCGCAGTCACACATAAAGCCTGTGGCAGAGTTGGGACTAGTATCCAGGTCTCCTGAACCCGGTCCAGTGCCCTGGGTCAAGGCTTGGTCTCCAAGAGGCTGCACAGAGGCCTGTGTCTGGTTCCTCGTTGGAGCTTGGAAAGGTTAAGCTGTCAGGTGTGGCCCAGCTTGCTGAAGCAGGCGCTGACCCCAGGGCTGGAACCCCGCCTGTGAACACACCTCCAGTCACTGTGTGCTGCCCCCACAGCATACACCCTCCTGTGGGGCCCTGCAGCGGTGCTGCTGCAGGTGAGCCCTGTGAGGTTATTGATATAATCTGGGACCACATAGAACATGGGTTGCAACCAAGGTCCTGTAGTGGCACCAAATCCTATGTAAAGGGGGTCATATAAGGTGTCTAAGAGCAGGTTATGGGTTGCTGGTTATGATTATGCTGTCTGTGTGTCTGTATCATTATGTAGTTGAAGTTATAAGCATTGGCTGTATACTGTCTGTATTTCAAATTGGTGCTGCAGTTCTGGGAAACACCCCCGACAAGTTGGTATTAGCTCTGCTGAGCCTGCTTGATGGCCCATTAAGGACCATCAGCTACACTACTGACCCATTGAGAGGAGGCAGATACGCCTTGTAACTCGGCAAAGTATGAAGGGACTTGCCCATGTGACTCCAAACTCCATTTTGCTGTAATTTTCCACAGTAAGGACAAAGAGATGTTCTTACACCTGGAAAAGACTATAAAAGGCTGATGACTCATCTCCATCTTGTCTTCAATCCTGCTTCTTACCTCTGAAGGGACTTTGCTACAAACTAAAGCTCTGAACAAAGGACTGAATGACCCATCCCAGCGGGGGATGTACTCCAGAGACTTGATTTGAACCTGCAGTTTACTCCATCACTGCTACAAACCTGAACTAAGAACTTTGCCATTACTGTATGTAATTGATTCCATTTAACCAATTCTAGCTCTCATCTCTATCTTTTTCCTTTTATGAATAAACCTTTAGATTTTAGATTCTAAAGGATTGGCAACAGTGTGATTTGTGGGTAAGATCTGATTTGTATATTGACCTGGGTCTGGGGCTTGATTCTTTGGGATTGAGAGAACAGTTTTCTTTTACTGGGATGTTGGTTTTCATAACCATTCATCCCCAGGACGAGTGGCACTGGTGGTAATACTGGAAGACTGGAGTGTCTAAGGAAATTGCTTGTGTGACTTATGGTTAGCCAGTGGGGTGAGACCGAAATCCTCTTTGTCTGGTTGGTTTGGTTTGCCTTAGAGGTGGAAAAACCCCAGCTTTGGGCTGTAACTGCCCTGTTTGAGCAATTTGTCCTAAATTGGCATTCTCAGTTGCGTCCCGCCAAAACAGCATCATCACAGCCCTTCGCCTCCAGAAGCCAGACTCCCTGGATGCCAGTCTTTCCGCTTTCTCTTTGCAGATGAGTGGAGGATGCTGAGTTTTGGGACTGCAAACATGGAGGGTCTGTAAAAATGCCCTCCACAAGAACCCAGAGTGGTTCTGAGCTGTGGGGATGGCTGAGAGGGTGTGGACGGAGTGGCTACATCCTGTCGTTCCAGCCCCCCACACACATCCCCAAGGGATGGGGAGTTTCTCTGGCCACTCCAGACCCAGTTTTTTGTCCTTTTGGGATGAATGTTTCCCTGCAGTTCAGCCCCCATAGAAGACTCTGCCCACAGCCCATCACAGGGCTACCCTGGCACCATCTCCCTGTGCCTGGGAGACATGGAGTCAGGGCTCTGCCCATGGGCACGGGTATATGGTCTGCAGCCTCTACTGATGGCCCATGATTTGGCTGCCTCCATCCTGCCAGCTGCTGCTTCCCAAAAACCTCATTGGCCCTTCCTGGTGCCTCTGTGATGTCAGAGCAAGATGTTTCTGCCGTGTCCCTCTATGATGTCAGCTTAATGTTCCTAGGGAACATAATTAGCTTCCTTCCCTCTTTAAATTATTGACAACGTATGCACAAGAAAACCCTCATGAGAATTTATGGGAGAAACAACTGAACTCTAAGGACACGATAAAGAGAATGAGATGCACCAGGTATGTTTAGTAAGTGTAAAAGCTCCATCGTTGGCCCCCAACAGTAACCAGTCACTACTGAGCATTTTTCACAGAGTGGACATGCTGTAAATTTGTGATTCAGAAATATCCCATTGCCTCATTCCTATAATGTAAAGTATTAGAATGACTAAATCATATGAGCAGCAAAGAGTCCTGTGTGGCACCTTATAGACTAACAGACGTATTGGAGTATGAGCTTTCGTGGGTGAATACCCACTTCGTCGAATGCGTATTCACCCATGACAGCTCATGCTCCAATACGTCTGTTAGTCTATAAGGTGCCCCAGGACTCTTTGCTGCTTTTACAGATCCAGACTAACACGGCTACCCCTCTGATACTTAAATCATGATCGATTCAGATAATAGAACAGTCCAAATGAAATGAAAAAAAATAAATAAAGTCAACCTGGAATGTTTTTACCTCATTTAGACAAAAAAGGTTGACATTAAATGAAACAAGAAAGTCAAAATGATTCATTTTGACATGTCTCCATTGGAAATGTCATCAAAATGGACACCGTTCTGTGCACCGTTTTGGCTCTGGAAATGGCATTTTCAGACAGGAAACTATTCCATGAGCAATGTCCACCCACTCTAGTGAATAGCCTTTCTGATGCAAACTGCATCACCACTCTGCAGCGCTGTCCTCGCCTTCCCACTGCTCTTGCCAGTTTCTCAGTCCCAGCAATGGCAACTTTAACAGTGACGGCATAGGACCAGCCATACTGAATCAGACCAACTCCATAGACTCATAGACTCATAGACTCTAGGACTGGAAGGGACCTCGAGAGGTCATCGAGTCCAGTCCCCTGCCCTCATGGCAGGACCAAATACTGTCTAGACCATCCCTGATAGACATTTATCTAACTTACTCTTAAATATCTCCAGAGATGGAGATTCCACAACTTCCCTAGGCAATCTATTCCAGTGTTTAACTACCCTGACAATTAGGAACTTTTTCCTAATGTCCAACCTAAATCTCCCTTGCTGTAGTTTAAGCCCATTGCTTCTTGTTCTTTCATTGGAGGCTAAAGTGAACAAGTTTTCTCCTTCCTCCTGATGACACCCTTTTAGATACCTGAAAACTGCTATCATGTCCCCTCTCAGTCTTCTCTTTTCCAAACTAATCAAACCCAATTCCTTCAGCCTTCCTTCATAGGTCATGTTCTCAAGACCTTTAATCATTCTCGTTGCTCTTCTCTGGACCCTCTCCAGTTTCTCCACATCTTTCTTGAAATGTGGTGCCCAGAACTGGACACAATACTCCAGTTGAGGCCTAACCAGTGCAGAGTAAAGCGGAAGAATGACTTCTCATGTCTTGTTTACAACACAACTGTTAATGCATCCCAGAATCACGTTTGCTTTTTTTGCAACAGTATCACACTGTTGACTCATATTAGGCTTGTGGTCCACTATGACCCCTAGATCTCTTTCTACCATACTCCTTCCTAGACAGTCTCTTCCCATTCTGTATGTGTGAAACTGATTGTTCCTTCCTAAGTGGAGCACTTTGCATTTATCTTTATTGAACTTCATCCTGTTTACCTCAGACCATTTCTCCATCCAGCCCAGTCTCCTGTCTTCCGACAGTGGCCAGAGCCAGGTGCCCCAGAGGGAATGAACAGAACAGGTAATCAAGTGATCCATCCCCTGTCACTCATTCCCAGCTTCTGGCAAACAGAGGCTCGGGACACTGAAGGAACAGAAATGGACACTGAGTAGAGTAGGGACGACAAATACAATTTATGTCAAAGTATTTCTGTCCATCTTCTCATTCCCCAAAGCTGTTTGTCTGTTCTTGAATATATATAGCCAAGAGAAGTGCGGTCACACATGCAAACCAATGGCACGTCTCTGTTTATTTCTCTGTCTGTAAAGTGATGACGTTTGAATGCTGCAGCCGATCAATTCCGAAATTTCAGGGAATGTTCTAGCCATCAGTGGGTGCAGCCCTGTGGATGTTGGTGGCAATCAGCAAAGCAGGACAGGAGAAAAGGGGAACACAAGGAGGAGTCCTTGGCATCTGGTTAGTAGGACCAGCAGCTTCAGCCACCTCGGGAATTGACTCTAGATCAAAGCAGTGGTTGATGGGAGCAATACACACCTCTCAGCATAACAACTGCCCCGTCTCAGCTCGGGACGTCCAAAGCAGTTTCAAATGTCACCCCTTTGGGAATGTAGTGCGGGGGGGGAGTTGGGTCTGGGGATTTGCATTAATTCTCTTAAATAGGGGGTGGCACATAGTGAGCTTGTGGGGTGCAACAGAAGGACACCTGGAGCCCCTGGTGTGTGCAAATTGCTCAATTTACAGATGCAAAAAAGTGCTCAGCCTCCCCCCAGTTACAACTACTGTTAATCTCCTGCTTTGAGATAGTGCTGGCCCCATCGCAAACAGGACGGACAGGTGGCTCCTGCTGCAGAACTTGGCTCGATTCACCCCAGAAAGTTCTATTCAGGTGCCGGGCACTGCTCACCCCCACTGGAAGCCACAGTCCCTGCCTCAAAATACTGATTGACTTTTATTGCCTTTAACATCTGAGACAGTAATTTAAAAACATCAGATAGTCATTCTCAAACCTTTGTTTTGTTTGTTTTCTTATCATGGAGGTTAAGTCCATTAATGGCTGTTAGCCAGGATGGGTAAGGAATGGTGTCCCTAGCCTCTGTTTGTCACAGGATGGAGATGGATAGCAGGAGAGAGATCACTCGATCATTACCTAAGTTCACTCCCTCTGGGGCACCTGGCATTGGCCACTGTCAGTAGACAGGATACTGGGCTAGATGGACCTTTGATATGACCCCGAACGGCCGTTCTTATGTTCTTATGTTTTGTACTGGTGACCTCTTTCACATAGCAAGCCTCTGCATGTGGCCCCTTTTTATAAATTAAAATCATGTTTTTAATATATTTAACACTATTATAAATGCTGGAGGCAAAGCGGGCTTTGGAGTGGAGGCTGACAGTTCACAACCTCCCTGTAATAGCCTCATGACCCCCTGAGGGGTCCCAACCCCTAGTTTGAGACTCCCTGACATAAGAGGAGATAACAGAATCTTTTGCAGGCAACTGCCTATACACAGTTTGAATTGTTCTAGTATTTTATCGTTGGAGACGTTTGAATGTCCTCTGAGAAGATACGACGTTCAGTCAACAAGCTATTCAAAACTTGTCCAACAAAACCATATCCGACACGACTCCCAGTTCACATAAAGTCTCTGGAGAATATTCGGGAGATCCTCTTGCGAATCTCCTTTGTCTTCATGCTGTAAACAATTGGGTTTAACACAGGGGGGACAAAGAGGTAGGCATAGGACATAAGAATATGCACAACTCGAGGGGCATTTCCCCCAAACCTGTGCACAACAGAGACTGCAATTATTGGGACATAAAAGAGTAAGACAGCACAGATGTGTGAGGCGCAGGTGTTTAGGGCCGTGAGGCGCTGTTCATGGGATGCAATATTAAAAACAGTCCTTAGAACCTTAACATAAGATAGGATGATGAACACTGAGTCTAAGCCATAAGTGATGAGAATGGTAAATAATCCGTAGATGTTATTGACTGTTGTGTCTGCACACGCCAGTCTCATGATGTCTGCGTGCAAGCAGTAGGTGTGGGAGAGGACATTGCCTTTGCAGATTGGCAGCCGTTTAATAAGAAAGGGGAAAGGGAGGAGCATGCTGGTATTTTTAATCACAAGAGCCAGCCCAATCTTCACAATCCTGGGACTGGTCAAGATGGTCGCGTAGCGCAGCAGGTCGCGGATGGCGACAAAGCGATCGAATGACATGGCCAGTAAAATCCCTGACTCCATGAAGGAAAAGAAGTGAATGAAAAACATCTGGGCCAGGCAGGCGTCAAACGTGACTTCTATGACATCGAAGCAGAAGATGCTGAGCACCGTGGGCAGGGTCGACAGAGACATACCGAGGTCGTTGACTGACAACATGCAAAGGAGCAAATACATGGGCTGGTGGAGACGCCGGTCTGCCCAGATAACGCAGAGAACAGTGCAATTCCCTACCATGGCGGTGATGTAGACCACACAGAAAGCTATCGAGATCCAGTGGCAAACAGCTTCCTGGCCTGGGAACCCGGTCAGTTGGAATGTGGCAGGATGGAAGCTGATGCTATTGAAATCCACCATGATGAGCAGTCGCTGTCCTGGTCAGCTCCAATCCCCTGTGTAAATGTAAAATGAACCTGAGAGTTACTTCGAGACCAAGTGACTGTGAAGGGACCTGCAGTTCAGCATTGACTTGCAGAATCCCAATTCATAAGGGCCCTGTCCTGCAAGCCTGGGGCTGCTCTGCCCAGTGAAATCAATGAGGAGTTGTTCTGAATCAAGCCTGAAGAGCCAGGTTCCAAGAATTCATTTCCAGCCCTATCCCGTTAGAAGGAACCAAGAGATTCTGCTCCCACAGTTCCGCTGTGCACAGCTCAAGAACATTCCTCAGGGAGGAGGTTGATGAATTGGGCCCTCCGCTAGTCACATTCAGAGTAGAAGTAAGGTGCACATTGTTAATAGCAAGGGAAATGAACCCTTTGCAAGGGCAACTGTGAATTCCCCAGCACTGGCAGCTGGGATGGCTCTAGTTCACACAGGAATGAATTCAGGGCAGGCCTCTGGCCTGTGCGATGCAGTTGATCAGAGTGGTCCCTCCTGGCCTTAAATATTTGAAGCTCTGCCAGCCTGGAATGATGCACCTCGCTCCTCTCCACCACTCGTCACTCGCCTGCCGCCCTCCCCCATACAGCAGCGGGAAGGCTGGAGACCTGCCCGCTGGCTCTGACTCTGGCACAGTGCAAAGTCTGGCAAGCCTCATGATCCCTCAGTGCATCTGAGCCCTGCCTCCCAGCTGGGCGGTGGGTCTTCCCGTCTCAGACAGGGATGCTGCTAAAAGCAGAATTGGGACCTGTGTTTAACTGTGCTCTGCATTACGCCATACGATCTCCAGCCCTCTTAGACTCTTTGAAGGCAGGGAAACGACAGATTTATTATTGCTTATGAGTGTTAATGATTCTGCAGCCACAAGTGCACATCAGCGCTTTACAAATGATTAAAGGGACAGGCCCCAGCCATGAGAACTCACAGATTGCAGGCTGGCCCCTGTCCGCCCCTACTTAGTGGCTGTGCAATGCTCTGGAGTTCAGTAGGGCTGGACAGCCCGTAAACCTGGGCAGGATTTGTCTCTAAGGCTACATCTGTGCTTCAAGCAGGGGGGCTGATTCTCCTGCTAATGGTCCCCCGCCCGTGTTAGCTTCCATCCGGCTAGAGCCTGGGGCAGGCAGCACAGGCGGGGCTGAGCTGTGCCGAGGAAAAACCAACCGGCAACCATGTGTGTGTATCTGGGTGTGAGATTGTGTGTCTGTCTCTCTGTGTGTCTGTCTGTTGTGAGTGTGCATCTCTGCGGGTGTCTATGTGTTTGTGTGAATGTGTCTGTCTGTCTCTGTGGTGAGTGTATGTGTGTCTTTTTGCGTGTGTGTATGTGAGAGAGAGAGATATTGTGTGTGTGAGTGTCTGTGTGTGTATGCGTCTGTGTGTGTGAGTGTCTGTCTTTCTCTGTATGTGAGTGTGTGTGTGCGTGTGTGTCTGTGCGTGAAATATGTTGAAATGTTCTCGTTAAGGATTGAGGAAACCAAGTCAGGCCAGAAGGCAGAGGTGCCAGGCTGGGGGTTAGCAAGAGATTAGTGAGAAGAGCTTGATGAGATTTGACATTCCTGCAATGTCCCCGTGTACCACAGACCCACCCAGCTCCTGCATGTCCCCCAGGAGGCAGAGGAACATTGGCCAGAGACAATGGGGCAAATCCCTCCTCTTATGATAGAGCCTTGGGACAATGGACTCTCACGCAGAGCTGAGGAGATCTCAGGCTTTAAACTCCTCTAAAAAATCCACCCTGCCCCTTCCCCAGCTGCCTGCTTTTCCGTCTCAGCACGACGAGGGGCTTTACTGACTGTGCTGCGTTTGATCCCATCTGTCCAGGAGGAAAATCATCCAGAGCCAACTAACAAGTAAGGGGCAGAATTTCAAAAGCACAGATAAGAGTTAGGTACTTAAGTTATCTCCTGCTAAACGGTGAAATCAATTTTAAAAGTGTCCTGATTATAAACTTTTTTAAAGCTTTATTTGACTCATATTTCCCTGTAAAACTCAAAATAGAGGGTGCCAGATAATCAACCCCCTTCTTTCAACTGCAGCTGACTCACCAGGGTGGATGTAACGAAAATCTTCACCATGGAGGGAAAAAGGCTCTGGACCCAGCCTGCCTGGAGTATACGCCCCAGACTGCCAGGCACGGGAGAGTATTTATACTGTATCCTTGCAGCAGCTCCTTGGAGGTCACACAGTCCACTGGGAACTCAAGCGGAGGCTGATGTTTGAACATGGGCTAATCAGGCAAAGAAGCCGTATAGAGTAGCAAGAGCCCTGTGACTTTTGCTGCTTGTATCCATTATCCTACATGAGAACAACAGAAAATAAGAATAACGAGGAGTCCGGGGGCACCTTGAAGACTAACAGATTTAACAGATTCAAATCTGTTACTCTTGAAGGTGCTCCCAGACTCCTCGTTGTTTTTGTGGCTACAGACTAACATGGCTCCCCCTCGGATAGACAATAAAAACAGCCACACACAGTCAGAACAATTCCATCTAGCCCAGAATCCTGACTTGTGACAGTGGCCAAAGCCCAGGTGCTTCACAGGGAGTCTCTATTAATTTAATTGGGTGACTCTGGTCTGTGTGTTATGTGTAAATAACACTTCCACATTTACTTTCTCCACACCAGTCATGATTTTATAGTCCTCTATCATATCTCCCCCCCCCCCACCCCGCCCGCTTACTTGTCTCTTTTTCAGGCTGAAAAGTCCCAGTCTTTTTAGTCTCTCTTCATATGGAAGCTGTGCCATACCCCTCATCATTTTTGTTGCCCTTCTATGGGCAATTGTAATATATCTCTTTTTGAGATGAGGCGACCAGAACTGCACGCAATATTCAAGGTGTGAGTATGCCGTGATTTATAGAGAGGCAATATGATATTTTCTGTCTGATTATTTATCCCTTTCCTAATGATTCCCAACATTCTGTTTGCTTTTTTAACTGCTGCTGCACACTGAGGGGATGTTTTCAGAGAACTATCCACAATGACTCCAAGATCTCTTTCTTGCATGGTAACAGCTAATTTAGACCCCATCATTTTATATGTATAGTTAAGATTATGTTTTCCAATGTGCATTACTTTGGATTTATCAACACTGAATTTCATCTGCCATTGTGTTGCCCAGTCACTCAGTTTTGAGAGATCCTTTTGTAAGTCTTCGCAGTAAGCTTTGCACTTAACTATCTTGAGTAATTTTGTATCATCCACAAACTTTGCCATATCACTGTTTTCCCTTTTTCCATATCACTTATGAATTTGTTGAACAGTAATTGTCCCAATACAGACCCCTGAGTGTCTCCACTATTTACCTCTCTCCTTTCTGAAAATTGACCGTTTATTCCTACCTTTTGTTTTCTGTTTTCTTTAACCAGTTACTGATCCATGAGAGGACCTTCCTTCTTGGACCTTGCTTCTTATCCTATGACAGTTTATTTACTTAAGAATATTTGATGAAGGACCTTGTCACAGGCTTTCTGAAAGGCCAAGGCCAATATATCCACAGGATCACCCTTGCCCACATATGTGTTGATGCCCTCACAGAATTCTAGTAGATTGGCGAGGCATGATTTCCCTTCACAAAAAGCATGTTGACACTTCCTCAACAAATCATGTTCATCTATGTGTCTGAGAATTGTGTTCTTACTATGGTTTCAACCAATTTTTCCAGTACTGAAGTTAGCCTTAACAGCCTGTAATTCCCAGAATCGCTTCTGAAGCCTTCTTTGAAAAATTGGCGTCACACTAGCTAGCCTCCAGTCATTTGGTACAGAAGCTGATTTAAATGATAGGTTACGGACTACAGTTATCCTATGTGACCTGTGATCCCAGATCTACTCTCTAGACAGACACAGTTATCCTGAATCACACCCAGTACAACATGGCTGGCACCCACATGGACCATTGGATACTCAGTGAGCATAAAGGGCAGGGGAGCCCACTGGTGTCCTAGACACAAGACAGATGTGGATGATCACAAGGCCTTGCGGACCATAGGTCACAGAGGGGGAAGTACAAGTCTGGCTGTCTGGATGGAAGGAAGTCATGAATAGAAATAGCCCTATACATGCACACACACACATAAGGGACACAAGGCAGGTGGAAACGGGATTGGCCCTGGAGTGCCTTGTGGATGTGTGGCAGATGAATCAGAGAGGCCCCCATAGAGCATCTTAGGCACCCTGCATGTGTGTGTGAGCGGCCTTGTGGAGTACCTGGACCTGGGGCACTGTGGGATGGGAGTGGCCCCTCTATAGCCCTTTCCAAAGCCCACCTTTGAGAACAAGTATGAGAATTTGGCTGTCTGCATGCACTGCATATGAGAATGAGTCCCTCACCCCTAGCACCCGATGCCTGGTGCACGGGACTAGAAACAGCCCGGCTCTGCAGCCTTTTCTGTGCACAGGTTCCAAAACTCATTGTAAGATGAAGATGTGGACATGCGGACTCACCCCTGCGGTGTTTCCTGCTGGTCTCTCAGGGAATTAGCTCAATTTCCAGCCTGGAGTGCCCTCTGCAGGCCAGTGATCCACTACCGCTTGGCCCCCATGTCCCTCCCTGGATTCCAGTGCCCTGTTATCTGGGGTGCTGCCCCCTGGCAGTACCCCACCCATATGAGTCTCCTCTCCCTGGGGAACCCCCAACCCACTATCCTCACCTTGCCTCTGTTTTGGTTACTGCCCAGTCTCCATCTAGCCCCTTTTCATTGGGGCAGACTGTGGTATCAGTCACTCATCACCAGCAAAGGGGTCTGGACTGGCTGCCTTTACCCACCCTCAGGCTGCCCCCCTGCAATCCCAATACCTAGGTGGGCCTAGAACTAGGCCCTGCAGCCTGGGGAGTTGCTGACCTAGGGCTTCCCAGCTCCTAAGGCCTTTCCCCAGCCCTGCCTCCCTCTAAGTCCCCTGGATGAGTTCCCCAGCAGCCAGGCCTATCTCCCTCTCCAGTCAGCTCGGCCTGACTGGAGCATGGCCACAGCTCAGCCTGCTTTCCCCAATCAGCCCAGGCTTCTTGCTCCAACCACAGCCCTCTCCTGCGCTGTTTTAAGCCCTTCAGAGCAGGAGCAGGGGACCACCCTGTTACAGAGGGTTTAAAGTCTTGTTGTTTGTTTATCGTTCCTGATCTCCCCCCACACTCCGTGCCCAGGTCCTGGGCAGTGAGAGACACAGACACACAGTAATAGGCAGACCTTGCTCTAACACACAAAAGTGAAGGGAGGTGAAAGCGAGACAGACTAGGGAAGAGATGCACCCAAGGTCACAAAGCCAGTCACTGGTAGGGCTGTGATCTAGAACCCAGATCTCCGGGCTTCCAGTCCAGTGCTTTGTGTCTGCTGCAAAACAGCCTCCCAAAGCTATCACTTTCCCCAGCTCTCCATAGGCACCACTAGCTCACTGGTTAAACCCTTCTGTCTCCGTCCGATGACATGGTAGCGATGGACTAGCATAGAGGGTCGCTGCCAAAGCACCCCGCACAGGTCTGAGGCGCTCACCGTCATTTAGCCAGGCTGGCCAGGTTTACTGGTTAGTTCTTCCAGCCCTTCCTTGGATCTGCACCAGAGCAGTGTCTGGAGGGGCTCTCAGCCCTCAGCACTGGCTTATCGGAGCTCCAGCATACTATCTTTTCCTCCGGCCAGGGGGCCAGGGAGCACTAGGTTGAAAACCATCAAGCCCACAGAGAGGGCCCTGAATGTGTTGACACCAGGCTGGGAGATGACACCAAAGGGCAGCATCTTTCAACTTAAATACCTGTGGGGGCTAAAAGAGGACAGCCCAGGCCATTGGGGAGAGTGCTGCACACTGGATGTTCATTGATTTGTGTAATACACAGTCCTGATGTCTTAAATGTTAACAGACCAGCCCATGTTAGATTGAAAGTCCTAGAGAAGCAGCTATGCACTGACTCCGGTACTGCCAGGGGAAAGACCACGTAAGGATCTGCTGCTGGAACTGCTACTGTGGTCTTGTCATATTATTACTGTATTTGGATTGCTTTTATTTATAAGGCATTTGCAATATCCCCCAGCTCCAAATGTGAAATAGTCTGGAACAGTCATACCCTGTCAATTCAAGCTTAACATCACCTTCATCATACAAAGAATTGTGCATAATGAACAAATAAAGTAGAGAACAAACATCCTCCCGAAAGGCCACAATTCACCTACTTAATCTCACACTTTGTGGCATCTCTTTTTTCATGGTCAGCCAATCACCCGATACAGAAATCATGACCTAATGTTTCAAATGAGACATGAAATTTTTGTTGCTTCAGTTTTTAGGTGCCCAATCAGAGATGTCTTCAAAGTGTAAATTTTCAGAGAACAAGTGTCCAACCCTGTTTGAAAATCAGGCCTTTTGCCATGTCTCTAGTTGGGTACCACATGACTGAAGACCCCCAAATCACTAGCCACTTCTGAAACTTTAAGCCACCCATCCATCCATCCATCCATCCATCCATCCATCCATCCACTTACAAATGAAAAAGATAGACATCAGAAACCATCTCACACCCAGGTTGGGTTAGTTACTTAGAGAACATTTTGAGGATTCTCTTTCGAATCTCCTTGGTTTTTATACTGTAAACCATGGGGTTTATCACGGGGGGCACAAAGAGGTAAGCACTGGACATCAGAATGTGGACCAGCGGCGGGACGTTCTCGCCATACCTGTGTATGACAGAGACTGTGATCATTGGAATGTAGAATATTAAGACAGCGCAGACATGGGAGACGCAGGTATTCAGGGCCTTGAGACGCTGCCCCCCAGAGGCGATACTGAAGATGGTCGTCATAATCAGAATGTAGGAGATGACAATAATCAGCAAGTCTATTCCGAAGACAAAGAGAACAGCACATAAGCCGTAGATGTTATTGACTGTGATGTCCGCACATGCCAGCCTCATCACGTCAGGGTGTAGACAGTAGGCGTGCGACAGGACTTCAGCACGGCAGAAAGGCAAGCGTTTAATAAGAATGGGTAACGGTAAAACCACACTGAAGCTTCTAACCACAATGGCCAGCCAGATTCTCACAATCCTGGGGTTGGTGAAGATGGCCGCGTAGCGCAGTGGGTCGCGGATGGCGACAAAGCGATCGAATGACATGGCCAGTAAAATCCCCGACCCCATGTTGGAAAAGAAGTGAATGAAAAACATCTGGGTCAGGCAGGCATCGAATGCGATGTCTGTGACATCGAAGCAGAAGATGCTGAGCACCGTGGGCAGGGTCGACAGCATAACACCGAGGTCATTGACGGACAACATGCAAAGGAACAAATACATGGGCTGGTGGAGATGCCGGTCTGCCCAGATAATGCAGAGAACAGTGCAATTCCCTACAATGGCAGTGATGTAAAACACACAGAAAGGGATCGAGATCCAGTGATTAGCAGCTTCCAGGCCCGGGAACCCAGCCAGCTGGAACATTGTGGGCTGAAAGTTGGTGCTATTGAAATCTGTCATGATGAGCAATCTCTGTCCTGGTCAGCTTTAAACCCCTGTGAAAATGCAAAATGAACCTGTGAATCACCCTGTGATCAAAAAAGAGGAAAGGTCAGCTCAGAGCCCCTGGATCACAAATCCTTAAGTCACACTAACAGCTCTTACCTGTTCTCAGTTGTGCTCAGGTGCCATCATGATACATATAATAATACTGGGGTGATAATCGTTACTTCCAGGGACAGCTTCACCTAAAGGACAGGTTGCAGTTCTCAACGCTGTGTCAAATGTGATTTATTCGGAAGTATTGCACGTGGCATCATACGTTCCCATAGCGGTTATCATCTATGGGCCTCTGAGGCACACCTGACACGACATGTTCGTTATATGTATGCAGCCCTTCTGTAGCCATGGTGAACCCAGAACAGTGGGGAGACAAGGCGGAGGAGTAGGGACAGTCCTGATTTTTGAGTCTTTTTCTTATATAGGCTCCTATTACCCCCCATCCCCGTCCCGATTTTTCACATTTGCTGTCTGGTCACCCTATGAGAGAGGGAATATCTTCGATCAGGCCAACTTTGGTTGGTGGGAGACAGTGACAAGCCTTTGAGTTCCCACTGAGCTCTTCTGCAGGGCTGGGACAAGCCTTCAGGCCTGAAGACGAACTCTGTATGAGCTTGAAAGCTCATCTCTCTCACCAACCGAAGTTGGTCCAGTCAAAGATATTCTCTCCCCCACCTTGTCTGTCTGATGTTCCTTATGCAGCACCTGAGACCTGACTTCATCCCTCACCATGCCAGTTCCTCTCCTGGCCTTCAGTAACCTCCCTTCATCATGAGAGCAAGAATTCCAGGCCTTGCTAGGCGCAAGGGAGGGCAGAGTCACTGGGATCTCAGTCCAGCAATGTGCTCCCCTCCAGTGGGGCTACTCCTGTGCTTCATTGCTCTGCTGGTTCGGGCCTGCATGCTCAGCACCAGGCAGGATGGAGCCTTGGCTGAGCAGCAGGAATCCCGGCAGGGCAATTCCCACCCCCAAACTGTGCATAACCCAAGATTATTCAAGCTACATTTGAGAAGAAAAATTTGCCCTAAATCTAAGCAGGCAACCAGGTAAAATACCAGGTACCAGCACTGTGTGGGTCCATTTTCATACCCACCTATAGCACCTTCAGCATGTGAAACAAGATAGTACATATCCCATGCGTGCACCAGGGCACGTGCATCCCACACACATAGTACATCCCTTCCCATGTGTGCCTTGCAGCATGTCTCCAGCTTCCTGCTGGGCGCATGGATAAAGGCAGTTTTCCAGCCTGAAATTCCTGGTTAGATTGCAGCTTTGGCTGAAATAAGTTTGGGCCACTGCAGATTCCACATGCAGGGGGCCAGGTTCACTCAGTGCTCAGACTCCAGGGTGCCAACGGGTTGCACAAGGGCCAGGAGGACAAGGACTCATTTTAAGCCCCCTCTGTCCTATTGTCGTTGCAGTTCAGGACAATAAACTGTAAGACGATTCCAGCTGTGAACGCTCCTGCTCTGACTCCCTGCCTCACAGACACCCCCCTGGTCTCTCACGTAACTAACATGCTTGGAGGAATGTCTGAAGCTGCAACAACCTGAGATGCATCTTGGGAGCCCAAACTTATTTTTGAAAGCTCACCTGCCCCACAGACTTGCCTGGCAATGACATTTTTGCTGAGCACCACCAGCCGTCCCCCTAGCCCTTCGCCTAGTACCCCGTCTCATCAGCCTACTCACCAGCAACGCGCAGGGCCGCAGGAGTGGGAAGACCTTTTCTTTACCCCAGAGGCATAAAGCTGCACTGGTCGATGGCGTGTGCCTGCTAGGCTTGCAGCACAAGGGTAATTATAACATACCACTAATGAAAGCAATTTGGGGACCGTTCCATTAGTGGGGAATGTCTACAAGTATTTAAAGACGAGAATAAAATGAGAGAGAAATTAAAGATTAACCCAGGAGCGTGTGGAACTTACTCCCAGGCCAGCCTTAGCCAACGTGACTCACAAGGAGACAGCAGAGCTGTGGGTTTAGTGCTCACGCCAGGGGTGTGGATGTCCGCTCAAGCCCCTGATGCTCACAGACATTCTTGCTTCCAGGGGAGAGCTGGGAACCTGGCCATGAATGTATCAACTGCCATGAATAAAGATTCAATTAAACCCCTTTGAGTTTGAACATCATGTTACGGGGTCCTCTTTACTCTGCCAGCCAGGAGGTCCACGCCATCAACATCAGGTGTGGCTGCAGCTCCACGGACATACCCCAGCTAGATTCAACCTGGCTAGCGCTGGGTCCGGGAGCAGTGACACTACAGTAACGTGCACCTCTGTGCAGGCAAGCCCTGGGCATCAGGGCTACCTGACTACTACCCAGTGTGCCAGGCACTGAGTCAGAGAGTCTCAGGCCAGCCTGACCTCCCATCCAACACAGCCCACAAGCCCCAGCCAGCCCTGCACACTCAACTCAACCATTGAAACAAGACCAACCTCGGGAGACTGGGCCCCAGGCAGTGCACAGGAGAGCCAATGGCAGGGAACTGATCAAGTGAGAGGTACCCTGTCAAGGTTCCTCCCCCACTCTGAACTTTAGGGTACAGATGTGGGGACCTGCATGGACACTTCTAAGCTTAATTACTAGCTTAGATCTGGTAATACTGCCACCATCCAGAAATGTCAGTGTCTGGAACACTTCCTGTCCCCCCAAAACCTTCCCCCCCGAGGCAGCCTTGAGAGGCTTTTTCACCAAGTTCTTGGTGAACACTAATCCAACCCCTTGGATCTTAACACAAGGAGAATTTAATCATTCCCCACCTCCTTTCCCCCACCAATTCCTGGTGAGTTCAGATCCAATCCCCTTTGATCTTAAAAGAAGGAAAAATCAATCAGGTTCTTAAAAAGAAAGAAAGGTAAAAATCAGCTCTGTAAAATCAGGATGGAAAATACTTTACAGGGTATTCAGATTCATATAGCCCAGAGGAACCCCCTCTAGCCTTAGATTCAAAGTTTGCTGAAAGGTAAAATCCTCTCAGCAAAAAAGAACATTTACAAGTTGAGAAAACAAAAATAAGACTAACACGCCTTGCCTGGCTGATTACTTACAAGTTTGAAACATGAGAGACTGATTCAGAAAGATTTGGAGAGCCTGGATTGACGTCTGGTCCCTCTTAGTCCTGAGAGCAAACAACCCCCAAAACAAAGAGCACAAACAAAGGCTTCCCTCCACCACGATTTGAAAGTATCTTATCTCCTGACTGGTTCTTTGGTCAGGTGTCAGCCAGGTTTACTGAGCTTCTTAACGCTTTACAGGTAAAAGAGGCATTAACCCTTAACCATCTGTTTATGACATACCCAGATAACCCTGGCAAGTGACCCGCCCTGTAGAGGAGCTGGCCAGCGCTCCACCCTCTCTGGGGCGGAGGGGAGCCACACCGGCTCACTGCACACTGCTGAGGTTTGGGGAATTAGTCTGGCCGCGGGAGTCTTCCCTGGCAGCCCTTTTGGAGGCAGACATAAGTACAGTCATGTCAGGGACCTCGGTCGGGGCGGGGCAGCAATGACTCAGGCCCTCGGGCAGGGGCTGAGCTGTCACAGTAGACCCAAACCTCCAAAAGGCCTGGGAGAGGGGGAGACTGACACTCACAAGTTGGGTGGCAGGGAGGACGCAGGCCCTTCCATCCCGCTGCATCCCAGCCTGGTAGCAGCGGTAGATGACCCGCTGCTGTGTCAGTGGGGATCCTGACCGCAACACATCGACATGGGCTCTGGCAGTGCTGCAGCCACAGTAGGGTCGGCTGCCCCCGGGCTACTTCCGGACTCCCCCTTGTGTGGTACCCGAGTCTGGACAGTGTCTTCTGGGGGATCCAGAAGCAGGGGTTCCTCCAGGTAGCGGGCGAGCGGCAGCTCTGGCATCTCCTCTGGTTGGTGGGTGCAGGGCATGTCTGGCAGCTCCTCTGGGTAGTGGGTGTGGGACAGGTCTGGCGGCTCCCCAGGGTGACGGGCACAGGAAGTGAGCCCCATGGTTGCTGAGCGCTGCCCCCTACCACCACAAAATAGCTAGATTAAAGCTAGCCCGAGCTTTCATCTCACCCTGTGACTGCAGTATAGACAAACCCAAAGGCAGAACACTGTCCAGTCGCTGGAAATTGAAGCTAGCCAATTTCAACGTAGAAATCAGATCTGCTGCAGTTCTGGTTACTGGCTGTGATTGTGTCACATCCGTAGGAGAGAACAACCACATCCACTAGTGCAGGAACCACAGGATCCAGTCCTGTAACATGTGCCATGCGGGAGGTCAAACTGGCTGGTCACACTGCTCCCTTTGGCCTTAGAATCAATGAGGTTGTGGCACAAAATGAGAAACCTGGATTAAATTTTTCCTGAATCCTTCTGGATCCGGGTCCTAAAAGATACAACACAAGAAGCATTATTATTGGTGTTTGCTACCCCCGCAAATCCCACTAGGTACAGGATGGCTGGCTCCTTATGCACCTATTTACAATGTTTCGGAAAAGAATCTACTTGATCATGGGGGACTTTCATCTGGGTGACATATCCTGGATGGCTCGTGCTGGCAGTGCTAAAACATCCTTGGAATTTCTAAATATTATAAATGAAAGGTTCCTAACTCAAAAAGTGTTGCATCCAACATGGGGGAATTCTATCTTAGACCATGTCCTAGCCAATACAGAGGAACTGATCACAGACCTGAAAATGAATGGTAGCTTAGGTACATGTGCTCATGACTTGATCACATTTATGATATGAAAACAGAATAAAGCCCAGCCCCATAATAAATATATATATACACACTTGGTGCTTTAAAAGGGACAGTTTCAAAAAGGTGAAAACAATTATCAGCCAAATCAGCTAGAAGGAAGAATTGAATTAGAGAAATGTGAATGATCATTGGGAATCACTGAAGAACACCAAATAGCCACAATCGCACAAGTGAGAAAGAAGGCTATATATGTTCAAAAAAAAAAAAAAGACCAGGTTTAGAAGAGAAGTGAAAGCAGCAGTATAGATATACATATATAACAATCCAGAAGCTAGGAATTATAGAAATTTGATAAAGGAAGCCAAAGGACACAAAGCAAAAGTGTTCAATAAATATTTTTGTTCATTATTTAGGAAACAACATATGATGTAGACATATCATATGGTGATGCTAACACTCTTTCCATTCTACTAGTATCTCAGGAGGATGCTGGAAGCAGCTACTAAAGTTGGATATTTTTAAATCAGCAGGTCTGGATAACTTTCACCCAAGAGTTTTAAAAGAGATGTTTGAGGAGCCCACTGGCCTAAGTTCTTTGTTCCCAGATATATATATTTACATCTAGCCATATGAGCATACCTATTTCTTGCTTTGAGCAGTTTTTCAAGTGACCCAGAACTGTCTACAGCAGTGACCTGTCCTCTTCATTAATTACCACTCCCCCAATTTTTTTTGTCATCTGCAAATTTTTTGTGTACTTTCAAGATTGGAGCTTAGATTCTCAAAGAGCACTTGTCACAACAAATTGATTAATCATCTGTGTTCACCACCTTAACTCACTTTATAAACTGGGAAATATGTAATCAATAAAACTGATCTGTTTACATTTATGTTTCTTCTGGGTATATTTAATTTAATTGTGTCATTGAAATTCCTTCTTCCTGACTGTACAGACAAAAGCTTTATGATCTATAAAGTCAAATCCTCAAGTGGCATAAATTGGCATGGGCCAAATGATCTAACTTGACATTAACAATGATTAAATATGAATGGTCACCAATAATATCTGCACCCATCCAGAAGATGCACAATATAAGGAAACTCAAGTGCATATTCAATCTTCTGCCTTGGTCTATAGATCATATTTTTTATAGCACATGGAACCTTCCCACGACTGCTGAATCTGTGAACCGTAGACAAGCCAACCACTGGAGATGGATCCGGCCAATGGTTGGAAAAGAAGCTAGACAAATTCAGACAAGAAATAAGGTCCCAGCCTCTGGAGCAACTTATTGAGAGACGTGGAGAATTCTCCAGCACTTGGAATCTTTACTCTCAGCCTGGGATTCTTCCTAAGCATGGGCTATAGTTCACAGAGGAGTTAGGGACTTGACATAGGAACTACAAGGAGAGATTCCAAGTCTTGCGCTACATGGGGGGGTGAGCTAGATGATCTGGGAATCGATGAACCATTGGAAAAAACACAGTTAACACCAGGAACAAGTGAAGCAGCAGTTCCCAAACTGGGGTTCATGAACCCCTGGGGGTTTGTGAAATATTACAGGGGGTTCTGGGGAAAAAGAGCTGTCCCTAGGGACCCCAGACAGCACGGGGCCAGCAGCCCAGAGCCCCTGGACTTCCAAGAGCTAAGCAGATCAAAGCGAGCATCTCTGTCACACTGAGGAGATTTAAACTTCAAGACTCCTTTTAAGAAATGGAAAGGGAGGGGGATATTTTTGTCTGTTTTTTAATTAAATAGGCAGCTAGTGTTGTTTTTTAAATTATTATGAAGAACAAGTTTAAGCTTTGTTGTAATGTGCACTGTTTGCCTGGACTGCTCAAGCCCTGAATGCTTGTGTATGAGAAACTTTTTGAGTTGGCTTCTTAAATCCCTTCTACTGTTTCACATCTGGTCCTCCTTGCTGTAACCTAGGAGCCTTGTCTTATAACAGGCTAAACCAAAGTGATACCAGCTATGAAAGAGAGATCTTGGAAGAGTGTTGCCATTTTCATAATATGATTAAAATACTGTCATAATTAATAATTAATAATAAATAGTGGGTAATAAGCATGTCATAAAAACAAATTTTATATTTCTAAGATCACTGTTTTTATGATTTACACTCAGGTAAAGGAGAAAATCCCTGGAAATATTCATTTTTAGGAGGGGTTTGCGAGACTTGACGTTTTAGTTAAATGGGTTCACAGGTTGTTAAGGTTTGGAAAACACAGAAGTAAAGGAAACAAAAATAGGGTAAAAGTTCCTATGTAATCTCAATTCCTCAGCTGCTTTCAGATTAGCAGGTAGCCAAAACATTGAGTGTCAGGATCGGGCCCTGAAAGATCTGTACCAATATAAATGACTCCTCCCCAAGGAATTGCCTCTGCTGCATTCCCGAAGCATACTGGCCTCCTGGCAGAGAGCTTAGCATCCCCCTGAGGAGCGAAAACCAGCTCCAGTCATACCCAGCCCCCAGCCAGGGCAGAGCAGTTTATACTGTGAAATCTCCCAGGACGTCTTTGGGCAATGAGCTGAATGAGGTTAGCAGGCTCAGATAAGTCGCACGCAGGAGGAAAATTCTCATTCTGCTCACAACTGGCCAAACACAGAAGTGGGAGAGTCCCTGGTCAATGCCCTGCAGCCCGGGGATCGAAAACAATTGACAGCCTGTCATGCTCTGGCTTTGTACAGGTCTGTGTGAGACAAACATTGGCCTCCAGTGGCTGGGCCCATGCAGAGGATAAGGGACCTGATACTACAGGTGAGTGAGATCTGTTGCTTTGGAGGCTACAGCCAGAAGGGCCAGGTGTCACCATCTAAATGCGATCGCCTGTACGACCGTGGTGTCTATTTACTGCACACGGGTTTGCTACAGGCCCGGGGAGTTCAGGGTTTCAGCGTGAGCCAAAGAGCAGGTCGGACACGGGCAGTGGCAATACACACCCCTCCACTACCCACCACCCACACTCCATGCCTGCATTTCTTAACCCTTTCCTGGCCACGTAGGTGACGTCCAGCCTTTGGCCCCTCGGCGGGGCTACATGGTAACGGCACTGTTGTGTGACCAGAGCTTTCCATGAGTGGGACTGAGCCCTCCGCTCCCGGTGCCCTGGCTTTCAATGCCCAGTGACTGCTTGCACCGCAGCCGTTCTACTGCCGAGCAAGGCTCTGCTAACTCCAGTGTTTGCCAGCAGCTGTGAGAGGCCCTGACCCCAGTGGAAGTGGGAGGGGAAAGAGAGGGGCAGGATGGGCAAGTGCATGGCTCCACGAGCCAGCTCACCCTGCTGATGTCCCAGGCCTCTGTTTGCCAGACACTGGGAACAGGCAACAGGGGATGAATCACTTGATGATTCCCTGGTCTGTTCATTCCCTCTGAGGCATCTGGCACTGGGCACTGTCAGTAGGCAGGATACTGGGCTAGATGGACCATTGGTCTGACCCAGTCTGTCTGTTCTTATTTCTCACTCTCGTGCAGGGACGGGAAGGACCCAGCAGCCAGCTACGGGGCTGCAGGAAAGGCTGTAGAATGGCTTCGGAGGGAAGGACTCCATCCCCTCAATTTCTGAGCACGGTGCAACATCTGTGTCCCCTCTAGCTGAGCTCAGCATTTCTTTGCAGATGGAGCCTTGATTGGTTCATGGCCTTCTTGGGGGGCAGTGTTTTCTGGGCTGGAGAGGGCCCAAGGTGAAAAGAGCTGGGGAGCGGTTCAGGGGCCCTCCTCCTTCTGGGCAGAACAGGCTGAGGAGGCAACCTGGACTGGAGAGACCACCCCATACTTGCTGCTGAGCCAATGGGTAATGCTGTCCCACAAGGACGAGCTCAGAGAACACCTCGTAGCTGAGAGGCAGCATGGTACAATGGACCAGGACCTCGGCTGCAAGTCAGGAGACTTCAGTGCTTTTCCTGGTTAAGCCACTGACAGCCTGTGTGACCTTGGTGAAGTCACTCCACCTCTCTGTGCCTCAGTTTCCCTCCATGTTTCTTTTCCATGCAATAAGCTCTTGGGAGGCAGAGACACTCTCTCACTATGCCTGGGGCCACACCGCAGGAGGGAGGGGGCTTTTCTGCATGCAGAGCCAGCCACACACCAGCTCCACTCCAGCCAACAGACAGAAAATGGCAGCTTGGGTCAGTCCAGCCCCATCTGACCTCCTGGGTGCATACGAGGGTGACCAACCTGCATTGCTGCCTATGCCGCTGCAGCCGTGCTTCTATTTTTAGCCCGTTGGCTTGTGCAGAAACAGTATGTGTCTGTCCAGCCTCCCAGACATTGCCCATGTGGCTGTGCACAAGGGAGTCCTGCTCTTTGTTGCAGCTTCCAGAACTAAGAACTAAGGCCGAGGGGAGGAAAGGGCACATTGTTACTGACTAAAGGAGGGAGGCAAAGATCCTGGGGAGACCTCGCCAGGCAGAACCCATCTCAACAGACAGACAGCTGCTGCGGGTCAGGGTGTGTGTGTGTGTGTTTGTACATGGTAGTTGCAATCTAGGTGTGACATACGGAGGAGTGCATCCGAGAGACAAATCTCTATTGCCTTGCTGTGACGTTATTGATATAAACTGGGACCATATAGAACATGGGTTGCAACCAAGGTCCTGTAGTGGCACCAAATCCTAGGTAAAGGGGATCATATAAGGTGTCTAAGACCAGGTTATCGATTACTGGTTATGATTATGCTGTCTGTATGTCTGTATCATTTTGGTAGTTGAAGTTATGAATATTGGCTGTATGCTATCTGTATTTCAAACTTGTGTTGTGTTACTGGGAAAGATCCCAGACAAGTTGGTGTCAGCTCTTTTTCGCCTGCTTGATGGCCCATTAACGACCATCAGCTACACAATTGTCCCCTGGAGAGAAGGCAGTTAAGCCCTGTGACTCAGCAGGGTGTGCAGAAACTGGCCCATGTGACTGCAAACTCCATTTTGCTGTAACTTTCCACAGCAGGAACAAAGGATTGTTCTTACACCTGGAAAAGCCTATATAAGGCAGAGGCCTCATCTCCATTTGGTCTTCAATCCTGCTTCTTACCTCTGGAGGGACTTTGCTACAAACTGAAGCTCTGAACAAAGGACTGAATGACCCATCCCAGAATGGGATGTTCTCCAGAGACTTGATTTGAACCTGCAGTTTACTCAGTCTGAGTATCTCCTGCTCTGAGCAGAGTAATAGTAAATACCTGCGTTTGGTTTGGGTAAGCAGCGCTCTCCAGCAGGTCAGGGGCTGCTGTATTTTCCTCTGACAAGTGCAGCAAAATGCAGAAGGAGCCCAGGACCATTCAGGCTCTGTAGCTGCTGGAGATCAGAGAGGATTTATACATTCTCCTTCAAATCCATTGGGCTTGAGATTGATCCCCCGAGACTTGCCCTAAGAGCAACAACAAAGCAAATTAATTTTCTCACTCCTAGCTCCTTCTCCCCCTTGACTCTCCTGTTCTCAGGCATGGTATCTACCTATGCATGCAAATACCAGGGGCCTCTTCCGATTTAGGTTCCAGCGCTGAGCGTGTGCCGGGTCTGGACATGGCAGCCCTGCTGGATTGAGAAGGGGACGGTCTGGGCCCCTGAAGGGATAAAATGTTAACAAAGCCCCTGTTTACTATTTCATCATTCAACAGTTCAGCGCATTGGAGTGTAACAGCCACCATTACAAATCTTCGAATCCTTCTGTTAAGGACAGACAGGCACCAAGGAAATTAGTTAAAGCCCTTGAAATTTAAAGTATTAAGAAAAGTTCTGAGTGTAGCAACAGTCCTTGTCCCATTTGCAGTTCCTGATCCTGGGAAGGGATTTGAAACTGACTCTCCCATTCGCCAGGTGAGAACCCTGACTGCTGGGGGTCACTTTCTAAAGGTCTCACTTTTGTTCTGCACCAGAATGAAACCACATTTCAACCCCCTGACCTATTTTGCCTTTGGAATTGTTGTTTTCTGGCCAGCCCTGCTAATGTCATGGGCGTCTCTCTCTCTGGCCCAGTCTCTGATAGGACGTCTTTCAGGATCAGCACGATACGGCTGTGGTCCCAGAGACGAGTATGGTGGCGGCAGCTGCGATGGGAAAGTTTGTCTTGTCCAGTTGATGCATCCCCCTGACTCCTACTTGCTGCCCTCCGATAACCAAAGCCCAAGAAGGGGCAGCCCCCTCCCCCCACTGACAGGCCCCAATCACCTGTCACTGATTTCAGCCCGAAACATTTCCTCCCCATTCTAGAGTCTTGCCACTCATTGTCGTGCCAACCTGGGACTTTACCAGCAGCCTTGATGACTCCTTGTGCCCAGGTCTTTTAACTTCAACCCTCCGGCTTGGGCCTGTTTATTTCTCCCCAGACCATGGTCTGGCAGAGGCTGATCTGGACTTTTTACCAGTTTAGAGAGCAGCTTTCCACAGGACAGCACCGGCCCCTGAATATCTGCAGAGCAATAATCTGTCAGCCCCACGTGGTACCTCAGCAGCAGGAGGGACGGAATCTGCCTTGCCCAGCCCATCGGGCATCCTGATGGCTGTGGTACGAGATGTCCTGATTTTATAGGGACAGTCTCAATTTTTGGTCTTTTTCTTATATAGGTTTCTATTACCCCCCATCCTCTGTCCCGATTTTTCACATTTACGGTCTGATCATCCTAGGCTGTGGGTACCTGAAGGTCTGGCCACCCCCCTAGTCCAGCTGCCCCAAACCCAACTCCGAAGGCAGCTGGCTACGATGCTGGCCCATCCTTCCCTTGGGTGCTGATGTGTCTGAACCATCAGCCCGATGATTTAGGGTCAGGAGGCCCCGGGACACGGCTGCGTGGCTAGCCATTCTCATGCACTCATCGGTTTTAAAGCCAGAAGGGTTGGGGTCTCTTACAGGAGCAGGTGGGGGAGGTTCTGTGGCCTGTGAGGTGCAGGAGGTCAGACTAGATGATCTGACAATAGATTGAGAAGCAGGGAGCGTGAACTGGGACCCCAGTACAGGATAGTCAAGTTCCCAGTTATCCGCGCACATCTTACGCTGGGAGTCTGAAGCCAGCTGCCTTCAGAGTGGGCCCCCATTGTGTGGCTGAGGGAACCAGAGGGAGCCTTTTAGTATAAGATGAAGAGAGACCCAAAGTCAAACTTGAAGATCAGAGCTGAGCACCTGAACCCCCCAGGCACTGCTCATTCACCTGCCCGGCTGCTGGCAGAGAGCTGGATCCCCGTACAGTTAGTGAGCATTCTGCGATTGACTTCCATGGAACCAGGACTCCGGTTCTGCACTTTATTCTGACCTTAGTCAAGGTCTGAGCCAGAGTCAGGGACAAGTAACTTCGACGGCTTTGGGTCAACCTTGATCTCTGCCTACGACCGTCGTAGCTGGAAGCACTGAAGTAAAGCATCTCAAAGCCCTTCACAAACAGGGCTGGATTGAATCTGTCAAGTCGCAGCACCTTTGTGAGGTGGGCACTGCCTCTGTTCTGAGGAGCGGTGCACCAAGACACGAGGCAATGACGGCCCAGTTACAGAAGTGTGCTTAACTGCAAAGAGTCGGGGGCTGCCTGCTGAGCAGGAGGCTGACGGTCTGGTTATGGGGCTGCTGGAGTGACGCAGGACACCTGGATTCAATTCCTAGCTCTTCCACAGACCTCTGGGCAAGTCATTTCATCTGTCCATGCCTCAGTTTCCCTTCTGTACAATGGGGATAATAGTCACTCTAAGCCCTTTTGGTCAGGGACTGTCCCTTCAGAGATTACACAATGGGGCCCTGATCTGAGCTGGAGCTTTCGGGGCTACTAGAATCATATCGCTGCTAACATAACAACAGCCAGGATCCAGTCGCGGTCGGGTGTCTGTGGACAATTCACGGATGATGTTAGCCTGTGCTCACCCTGACGTCTCCCGCCCCCTGAACCCCTAATTCTAATTTGAATTTGCCTGGCTTTTCCTTCCAGGTGCCGGCTCTCGTGATACGCTGATCGCGCCATGTGCTGCACTACAGGACGGCTCCAGGGAGACTACCCAGAAGACGAACGTGAATAAAACGTCATTTTAAAAACATGTTCACTTCCTGAAAGAAGCATAAACCAGGACATCGTGCACCGTAAAATTGCAGAGGGACTCATAAACATAAACCATCTAAAAATGCAAAAATCCTTCTTGGTTTCATTGCATGGAACAACCTACTGCAGACGTACAGCAGGTTTATAAGCCATCTCGCTGACCAATATTGTCGCATGGTTTCTTTGTACTCCCTCATCAGTCTGTATCCATCTGTTGTCTCTCGTCCTATGCATACCCTATCAGTTTTTCAGGGCAGAGATCAGCTTTCTGTTCTGGGTTTGTGCAGCTCCTAGCACCGTGAGGGCTTGACCCAGGGCTGGGGCTCTCAGGCACTATGGCAAGACAAAATAGAAAGAATGATAATTTTTCAGCATGGTTTAATCATCCCCAACAAACAAGCTAGTGGCGAATAACTGAGGCATAAGGCACCAGAAAAAAGCAGGGAGCTGCATGAAATGGAAGCTCTTGCTGGGTCCCAAACACAAGCTGAGAAAGTCAAATGCCTTAATCAGCTCTGCTTTCTTAATACAAACTGAACAACTCAGCAGCCCCCGGGATGGATCCAGCCCAGGGCGTGGGGCTTGACCTGCCTTCCCTGACACTACTTATCTTGCATAACAGCCCTGGCAATCTCTACAGCCCTGCAGGGGTTCTGGCCTGGCTATCACTGGGAACCAGAGGCCAGCTGCGGGGTCTGAGCCTGGGGAGGGACCCCTGGAGGACAAAGGACACAGGATGCAGGCTGAAAAGCAAACAGCCTGGCAGGCGATACAGCAAATGGGACAGAATCATGATAACTGTGAGCCCTGATTTCGAAAAATGCTTAAGCTCAGTTTAAACCCAACTCTTTTCAGGAAACACAGGAGCACTCGGCTTATATGGGATGCTAAAGTTATGCACATACTGGTCTCTCTCACCAACAGAAGTTAGTCCAGTGAAAGATATGCCCTCCCCCACCGTGTGTCTCTAATGTCCTGGGACCCACAGGGCTACAGTGACACAGCACGGACCTGCGCCCGTCCCTCGGCAGGATTGCTTTCCTGCCATGAGGCTGCTATTCATTATTATTATTATTTATTATTAATTTCCAAAGGGGGGCTCCTTTGTGCCTAACTCCCAGACATAGGCACCTGAGTCCTATTTTGAGGTGTCACTGTGGTTCCCAAAATGCCCGTCTGGCTGCTGCCTATCCCAGTTGGTGCCCAAACTCGCTCAGGGTCTGCATGGCAAGTTCCTTGTTGCCCATATTTCTGCCTTAGTACAGGCCTGCTGCTGCCTCCCTCTGGGTGCCCAGGCACCTAACTCCCGACACAATCCGTGAACGGGGAAGAGCCAACTTGCCTCTGGCTAAGTCGATCTGGTGGGTGTGTACTGAGGCCGCCAGGGAGATGGGGAGGCACCTTCCCCTATAACCGTTAGCCCAGTGGTTCCAGCACTCAGTTAGCTTTCAGGAGACCCCCGCCCCCAAGTTTTATCCTCCCTATTCCTGAGGAGGAGAAGTGATTTTACTGGGGATCTGTCACCTCTCAGGTGAATGCCCCAGCTACCCGGAGGTGGCATCATTCTAACTTGGTCTCTGGTCCAATTAATATTCAATTATTGAATTCAAGCAGAACAGTTTCAAGAGGAGAGCCTGTGGGTGCCCACATCAGATCCCCTATAGCTCTGTGGTCCAGGCACGCACATGACAGGTGGCGGACCTCTGTCAGGGATCAGAAGCCCGCTGTGTTAGGCACCATACTCACGTGGAATAGGAAGACAACACATAAATTGACTGGCCCTTTAAGAGGTAATTGGTTCAGCCGCACTTGGGCCTCCTTCAACTCCCCAGGTGGCAAAAGTGATTGCTGCCCCAGGACAGGTAGCTCATGTGACCAAGTCAATCCCCAGCCTAGGGATCCAAGAGATGCCCCCTGAGAGCCCGAGGAGGATCCAGTCTGTGGGGAGGGCAAGGGGACCCTGAGGGGATCATGGTTAACCTAGTGAGCCATGGTGTCTGTGCACCCGTGGCGAGTGTTACATTCTCGAGGCCTGTTCATCTCAAAGCTATTACAACGTGATGGCCACTGTGGGACAAGGCACACCTCCGTGTTGGAAGGATTTGCAGAAGGTGACCAAGAACTGAGCAGGCCTGGAGTCCTGTCCACTTTCTGCCACCTCGTGGTCGTATCTCCAGCACAGGATTGACCCACACGAGCAGCTGAATCACTGTGGGTAGGTGGGGCAGGAGGGCTGGCTCCAGCACTCCCCATGCAATGTCCTGCCTCTTCCTTGAACAAGGCATGTTCAGTCCAGCCCCAGATTAAAGCCCACATCTATTCCACAGAGACAGATTCTGATCTCAGCTACTCTGGTGCCAATCCAGACACCATTATAGTCACTGACGAACGTCCAGCCTCTAGAGCTTCAAGCCAGTTATTTCCTGTTACACATCAGACCAGCAGAAAGCCCCATGCAACCCTGTCACCCCAATGGGGTTTCATATGCCTGCTTTATAAACGCACCCTCCCTGGGAGGCTAGGAGCGAATGACTTGGGCAGGTCCCACCACGCCATTTCTCACAGTTGAGGTGACAAAGGAATCAATTTCCACAGGAGTTCTGCGGTGAGTGCACCAATCAGAACAGTCGCCCGTGTGAATGATGAGGTTATCTCCCACAGTTTTACAAGCTGCAGGTACTGGAGAAACTCATAAGGAGAAATAGTTACCTTGGCTTTAATGAGGAAATGTGTGTGTGTGGGGGGGGTTGTATTCCATTTTCATTCTTAAAACGATCCAGAAAAGAAAGGGGGGAAATGCTCCTATAGTATTTTGTTCCCGCAGGAAGAATATCGGTTTATTATTATTCCTGTGTTACCACATCTTGTCAGAACCCATCATGCTCAGTGTTCATAGAATGTTAGAATATCAGGGTTGGAAGAGACCTCAGGAGGTATCTAGTCCAAACCCTGCTCAAAGCAGGACCAATCCCAACTAAATCATCCCAGCCAGGGCTTTGTCAAGCAGGGCCTTAAAAACCTCTAAGGAAGGAGATTCCACCACCTCCTTAGGTAACCCATTCCAGTGTTTCACCACCCTTCTAGTGAAATAATGTTTCCTAATAGCCATCCTAGACCTCCCCCACTGCAACTTGAGACCATTACTCCTTGTTCTGTCATCTTCCACCACTGAGAACAGCAAAGCTCCATCCTCTTTGGAACCTCCCTTGCGAGAATCAGCCTAGGCTGAAACCAAGAAAATATGGCTGGAAGCAGCAGAGTGTCACACAGTATAAATAGGGACCCCTCTGCATCTGACTGATAGAGCCTCCCCGTCTCCCACAGCACTGGGGCTGCACCTTGGAATAAGAGAACTGACCTCCCGGTCCCACCTGAGTGACATCCGTGCTCTTGCTGGATTCTGCCAAAAGCTATTCCACCGACCTGGCTCCTCAGCTGTGCACAAATCTCTGTGCTGCAGATAGCCCCAAGTGCAAGGATGTAGCCAGCAAGGTCCCTTGTTCTTCACTTTTCACAACTGAGGCTTTTCAGGGAAGGGAGAATGCATCAGAGCCTTTCTGTTCTGTTTGTACAGCACCTAGCACAGGATGGACCTGGTCCATGGCCTAGGCACTACAGCAAAGGTGGGCAAAGTTTTTGACCCAAGGGCCACATCTGGGTGTGGAAATTGTATGGCAGGCCATGAATGCTCATGAAATTGGGGGTTGGGGTGCGGGCTCTGGGGTGTGGCCAGAAATGAGAAGTTTAGGGTGTGGGAAGGAGATCTCGGCTGAGGAAGGGGGTTGGGGTATGAGGAAAGGAGGGGATGAGGGCTCCAGCTGGAGGTGTGGTCTCTGGGATGGGGCTGGGGATGAGGGGCTTGGAGTGCAGGAGGGTGCTTCGGGCTTGGACTGAGGAATTCAGAAGGTTGGAGGGGGGTCAGGCTGGGGCAAGGGGTTGGGGCACGGGAGGGGGTCCGGGGTGCAGGCTCCAGGTGGTGCTTACCTCAAGCAGCTCCCAGAAGAAGCGGCATGTCCCCACTCCAGCTCCTATGCAGAGACACGGCCAGGAAGCTCTGCGCACTGCCCTGTCCACAAGCGCCGCCCCTGCAGTTCTCACTGGAGCCAGAGAGGGGACATGCCACTGCTTCCGGGAGCCACGCAGAGCAGGGCAAGCCGCTGACCCTGCTCCCTAGTTGGAGCGCCAGAGCGGGGCAAGCCCTGGACCCCACTCCCTGGCAGGAGCTCGAGGGCCAGATTAAAATGTCTGGTGGGCTGGATGTGGCCCCATTTTGTTTGTACTAATTCAGTCTTTCTGTCTCCCTGTCATACTTTTTCCCATCGACGTTTGTTATTATGGGTCACTGTGATGCCTTGTGAACTGCCACGTATGGTGTATGGCTGAGCTCATATTTCCCACCTGGGCTGTGGGAGGCTCAGGGTCTGGTCCTCCAGCGCTAATGACTGTTTCATTATTGATACACCATGGAACACCTTCACTGGGAGAGAGACTGAGTGAGACCCTTGCAGACTATCCCAGAGCCCAGTGGTTGGGAGACCCCAGGGCAAATCCTCGCTCCCTCTCAGCCAGAAGCGGAAACTGAACCTGGGTCTCCTGCATCTCATGTGGGTCCTCTAATCAGTGAGCACTGGCAGCATCTCTCTACAGATTTTGAATGGGACCCAGTCCGGTAGATGGCCTCTAAGCCAACATACTGGATTGAGCCCTGTGGGTGAGCTAGGCAGAGGAGCACCCATCTTCCCCACTTGTTGGAGTGCACTGGGGTATAGGTGGGAGATGTAGGTGGCCAGCTGCTTGAGGGGTGAGGGGAATTCCCATGTCCGGAGACAGAAACAGAGGCTCCTAGGGAACATTCCTGGCATAAATATAGGCACGGAGGGAGTTTAGGAGCCTATAGGGTTCTGTGGCAGCTGAGCGAGTGTTTGTGGATCCCAGTGGGGTCTAAAACTGGGACGAAGGTGCCTGAATGTGGAATTTAGGCGTGTGCTTATCTCTGAGGATCTGGGCCTATAACTCATTGTCTTGTACATGGTATGGCTCAGTGCGCGAATGTGATATGAACAGAGAATGAAAGATTGTCTTGTCTTGTGTTGTCTTGTCTTTTTTTCTTTCTCCATCTGTACTGCAGCATTTGTTTCTTTGAATTCCTTCCTCACTCTCTTTTCGGACTCAGAGGAGCATCGGCGTTTCCTGACACCTGGGAAACAGCGAGGTTGCCTTCAACGCTAGATGGCCAGAAAAGGCAGAGGGTAACTGCCCTGAGTTAACCCTCAACATGCCCCACCTGGCTTCTGAAGAGAGCAGAGTCAGGCCTGACCAGGACTGGAGTGGGAGCGGATGAAAAGAGCTCTCCTGGCTTTGGGGAGGGGAATTCAAACACTGGAAGCTGCTGGCTGCCCGATCCCAAATGCTGAGGCAGTTAAACTTTGTCTTTTGGAGCTAATGCCGTGCAGGAGGCAGCTGGGGAGCATGAACGGTGACTTAAGGGTGTTGTTGTTTTGGTGCATGTCGTCTGACAGCTCAGGGGCCAGCAAATATAACGGCTCTTCCATCTTCGAGAGGGAGAGGGAAAGTGCCTCTTATTATTTTCCTTTCCTTTCTGGCAGCCAGAGCCAACACTTGGGGTGTTCCAGTGCTGCTCTCACTGACAGGAAGTGACCCTCTTTGGGGGTGGGGAGCTGGCGGGATCTGACTCCACCACAGTGCACACACTGACATGCATTCTGGCTGAGATACGTCGGCCCTGGGTCTCAGCCCCTGCCTTACCTCAGTGCGAGGCTGACATGACCCCATGGATACTGGCATAAAACTGGGCTAAGAGAGAGGAGAATTGGGCCTGCATATTTACAAAACCTATGGATCTGATTGTCTGCGAAGAGTCATTTCATTAACTGATTTAAAAAAATCCAACAAATGTTTATAATTAAACAAGCAATACGTTGTGCCAGGAAGCCATGGGCAAGAAATCACATCTATGGTCAGGGTGAGACCCACAGATGAGCTGGGAGTTTCAAATGGCTTAACAGTGCCTGGTGTGGTTTGTTAACACAAACTAAACAAGCAGCCGTCCCCTTTCTTGGCTAAGGAGCAGGGCCGTGGGCTTGACTTGCCTTTTGCTCTGCTCCTTATCTGGAGCAACAGCCCTGCCAATCTCTGCAGCCCACACAGGCTTTCTGGACTCTGCTATTGCTCTGTGGGCCACCTCAGAGCTGGAGGGGGGCAGGGGGAAGAGACAGGGGCTCTTGAGGGCATTATGCCTGCACAAAGGAGGAGGAGAGTGTGTGGAGGCAGCAATTGCTACACCTGCTCCAAAACTGTCTGCTGGTGAGGAGCAGCGCATCAATAGCGCCTTGCCCTATGCTGCATAATCCTGCGAGTGCCTGGAAACTGAAGTCAGTAGCTGAGGAAAATAGCACATAATATTTTAAGCAACAGCTCTGGCTTTTATTCAGTCACATGAAGCATAAAAATCAAGGGGGTGTATTAGAATGTATACTTGCTACCGTATAGGGGAAGTTCTCTTAGATCTCTCTCTCTCTCTCTCTCTCTCTCTTTCCCTCCATACACTCTATCTATCTATCTCCTTCCCCCCTTCTCTATCTATCTATCTATCTATTTATCTATTTATCTTAAGATAGATCATAAGATATATTGGAATTGGAAAAGGTTAAAAGAGGGCAAGAAATATGACGAGGGCTATGGAACAGCTTCTGTATGAAGAGAGATTAATAAGACTGGGACTTTTCAGCTTGGAAAAGAGATGACTAAGGGGGATATGATAGAGGTCTATACAATCATGACTGGTGTGGAGAAAGTAAATAAGGAAGTGTTATTTACTCCTTCTCATAAGAGTGAAACTAAGGCTCACCCAATGAAATTAACAGGCAGTAGGTTTAAAACAAACAAAAAACAAAACAAAAAGGAAGTATTTCTTCACACAAAGCACAGTCAATCTGTAGCACTCTTTGCCAGAAGAAGTTGTGAAGGCCAAGACACAGGGTTCAAAACGAACTAGATAAGTTCATGGAGGCTAGGTCCATCAATGGTTTTTAGCCAGGACGGGCAGGATGGTGTCTCTAGCCTCTGTTTGCCAGAAGCTGGGACTGGGCAACAGAGGATGGATCACTTGATGATTACCTGTTCTGTTCAATCCTCCTGGGGCACCTGGCATTGGCCACTGTCGAATGACAGGATGGTGGGCTAGATGGACCTGTGGTTTGAGCCAGTATGGCTGATCTTATGGTCTTATATTCTATCTATCTATCTATCTATCTATCTATCTATCTATCTATCTATCTATCACCCAGTCTCACCATTCTGTGAAGACTTAGGACACATCCTGGAATAACACCTAAGCCACTGGCCATGCCCAGATCAGGCCTTGTTTGACACAAAATCCTTTGGATCCCTTCCTTAATCTGTTTGGTTTTCATACTGTAGATGACAGGGTTGAGCACTGGGGGCACAAAAAGGTACATGTTGGCCATAAGAATGTGAATGATGGGGGCAGCATTTTCCCCAAACCTGTGAATGATCGACAAGCCAACCATGGGGATGTAGAAGATCAGGACGGCGCAGATGTGGGAGATGCAGGTGTTCCGGAGCTCGATGCGCTCTTCCTTGGACTTGATGCTTAAGACCATCTGAATGATCATAACATAAGATAGGATAATCAGCAGCAGGTCTAGTACCACTATGAGCAGGATTAGAGTTAAGCCATAGATACTATTGAAGGTGGTATCTGGACATGCCAGTCGTACTATATCCTGATGCAAGCAATAGGAATAGGAGAGCACATGAGACCTGCAGAATGGCAGAAGTGTAAGAAAACACATTAATGGGGCCAGCACCAACGTACATCTACAGACAATTGCCAGTCCTATTTTAGCAATCCTGGGGCTGGTCAGGGTGGAGGTGTATCTCAGAGAGTTGCAAATGGCCACGTAGTGGTCAAAGGCCGTGGCCAGAAGTACCTAGGACTCCGTGAAGGAAAATGAGTGGATGTAGATCATCTGGAGGAGGCAGGCACTGAAGCTGATTTCTCGGGAGTTGAACCAAAGCACACGCAGCACTGTTGGCAGAGTGGACATAGTCAGACCCAGGTCCGTCGAGGCCAGCATAGAAAGGAAATAGTACATGGGCTCCGCTTTTATAACAAACAGGATCGTGCCATTTCCCAAAATTGCAATAGCATAGATGAAAGATAAAGGAGCAGCAAACCAGTGGTGTACATGCTCCAGTCCCGGTATGCCTGTTAGGAGGAACACTGAGGTTGGTACCATCTGTTGCTGACGTGCTGTGCTATGGACTCTGTTCCATTTGGGTTCAAATCTCCCTTGCCTGAAATAGTAATGGAGAAATATACAATTAAAGCTCCAGTTAGATGCAACAGAGCAGGATAAAGAGTCAGAGTCTTTTTCTCTTGCTGGGGAAAACAGATCGTTTTGCAATCAAGGCATTGGCAGGAACACAAACGATCTGGATTCAGTTCCCATCTCTTCCATAGGTTTCCTGTATGAATGTTAGCAAGTCACTTAATCTGTCTGTGCCCCAGTTTCCCATGCAAAAATGGAGCTAATAATCCCGATTTACTTCTCAGAGGTGGGCAAGCAAACATCCATTAGTAGCTGGGAGCTGATCAGATTCACCATATACATTCCTATATAGACTGTGGGAAATTAAAATGTCTGGTGTGAACATGTACCAATCTTCTGTTTCCTGCATGAGCCTCTAAGCTCTATTTCTCCACAGAGGGAGACAGATTTGCCTGGTTTAACTGCAGTTGTTATTAAAAAGCCAATGTTTACCAACCATTACCATACAAGGAGTTAATTATTGTGCCTGGACCAGCACTCGAGGCATGCTGGATCACTCCAGAGTGCCGTTCCAACACTTTTGGGGAGAGCCAGAACAACCACTTGTGATACGTCCAGGATATGTGTTCTGGAGCTTCTCGCACTCTGCACTCACCCTTTGGTCTGGACGTATAAGAATGGCAAAGTGGCATTGTTTGACCTCGGGGCACGTGACTGCATTGGCTCGCTTGGGATGGAGAAGGGAATTAACCAATTTACTCCTGCACCACTTCTGAAAAAACTCCAACTTGGCTGTGCCCCAATCCAAGCTTAGGCAGCTTGATGTCCAGGGAATGCTGAGCAGCTCCCACTGACTTCTCAATAGCAGCAGCTCTGAATATCCGGCAACTTATTTCAGTGCCAAAATACAGATTTCCCTGTCTTGACTTTTGGTACCCAGGCTGGAAAATTCTGTGAGAGGCTCAGCTCCCCTACCTGTCAATGACCTTCTGTGCCTCAGAGAGGTCACTGATTTTGATCTGAGTGAATATGTGTGAAACTGAGACAGAGACTAGGTTAGTTCTCAGTTATCCACTAAGAAACACAGACACGAATACACTGCCACAGCCCAGTGGTCTAGCTCATCCCTGATCCTGTGCCAGTGCTGATTATTCCAGTGCTGGAACACTGGAAGGGGGTTGGAGGAGATAGTATATGTCTCTCCCCTCGTGCTCACTTCTTCCTGACAGCCGTGAGATGCATGAGCAGTGCATCCCAGCCCAGCTAAAGTGTGGAATTGCCCAGTGCTGCCCCACAGGAGAGGAGCAGGATTTCTTCCTGGACTCCACCGGAAACCAGCATATGCCCAGAAGCGTGAAGATCGAGAGCCCTTAGTCATAATAATTTCATCCTTGTTTGTTTGTGCTTGGCAGCGTGCCCTGTTAGAATCAGAATGAACCTAGAAATTGTCAGACCAGGTCAGGCCCATGTTCCATGCCAACAGCTGATACTCCAAAGGCAAGTGCAACAAACGCTCAACAGATGTGGAATAAGATTATTTTCCTCCCCTGCCCGTAAAAGTCTCAGGCTAATCCCTAATAGTGAGACACTGATTGAAGAGCTGAACCATGAGGTTTTATATCCCTTACCAAAAAAATCATTCTGATTCATGATATTCTTGTTTTGTTATCCATAGAGCTATCCATTCCCTCGTTCATGAATCTTAACATTCATTGTTAATTTGATTGATAGATAGATAGAGGGGGCTTCTGGAGATAAATAGATAGATAGATAGATAGATAGATAGATAGATAGATAGATAGATAGATAGATAGATAGATAGATAGATAGATAGATAGATAGATAGATAGATAGAGGGGGCATATGGAGATAGATAGATAGATAGAGTGAGTGAGTGTATGGGGATAGATAGATAGATAGATAGATAGATAGATAGATAGATAGATAGATAGATAGATAGATAGATAGATAGATGAGACGTATGGAGATAGATCAATAAATAGATATGGTGGCAGGTAGGTAGATTCTAACCCCAAATCAGCTCTTCATTACAAACTTCAAACAATGACATTTTATAATTAAAACATTGAAGGGTGACCTGGAACTGAACTGAAACATATTGCCTTTCTAGAAGCTTGTCTAAATTGTCCCCAAGTGCCAAAGAGAAGAAACAAAGCGATAAAACACCTCGTACTTGCCTGTGTGTTCCTACGTGCAGGGCAGACAGTCAGTGTTTATAATGCCTGCTCAAATTCCCAGCCCTAGTCACCGAGTCACATGGGAGTCTCTGCTAGGGTGATATTGTGAAGGGCAAAACCAGCTGTAAGGTCCGGGGAATTATACTGGCTTGTGAGCATTAATTATAAGAGCTGAGAGAGACAGGCTTCCTGGCGAAGCCTTATTGAGCCCAGTGACTTGGGCTAAACTAAAGCATTTCAGTCCTTACTGCAGTGTGCCCCAAACCGAGAACAGGATGGACCAAGGAACCCCCTAATGCCCAAGGCCCCCTATAATGGCAGCAAATGGTTGGGCAAGATATACTCAGGTGATCCCAGCAGGTGACCCCGCTCCCCAGGCCCTGGCAGGGCCACCCAGAGAATTCCAGGGGCCCCCGCTTCAGCAGCGGGGGGTCCTTCCACTCTGGGACCTGCTGCCAAATTACTGCCAAAGCGAGATCCGCCGCCAAAGTGCAGCCTGGTCTTTGGCGGTAATTCGGTGGCAAGAGGTTCCCTCCGCGGGTCTTCGGGGCCATTCAGCGGCGGGTCCCGGAATGGAAGGAACCCCCGCCGTTGAATTACCGTTGAAGACTGGGCTGCACTTCGGTGGCGGGTCCCGCTTCTGCAGTAATTCGGTGGTGGGGGGGTCCTTCCACCTCGGAGCAGAGGACCCCCTGCCGCCGAAGATCCGGAGCTGAAGAAACTCCGGGGACCCAGACCTCGTGAGAGTTTTCCTGGGCCTCCAGAATGAGTGAAGGATCCCGCTCCAGGGGCCCCAAAAAACTCTCCTGGGGGCCCCTGCAGGGCCCAAGGCCTGGGGCAAATTGCCCCATTTGCCCCCCCAGGGCGACCCTGGGCCCTGGGAAAGGTCCTTCCCCCAAGGTCCCTGCCAAAATGACCTAGGTAAAAATTTCTTCTTTGTCCCTCCCTGTCCCTACCCAGCCTCCCTCGAGAGGAGGGAGCCGGTTTGCCTTTCCCGAAGAGGGAGCAGGGCAGAAACGGGTGACAGAGGCTCTTAGGATGGCATGCTTGAGGGAGACAGACCAGGGGGTAGGATGCGGGATGATGCCGTTTACAGAAATTGCCTCTTGGCTTTGCTTTGCTCCCCGCAGGACACTGCTGAGCACTAGACTGAATTCTTGGGCTGGGTCAATTGTCGCGTTAGTGCCCGCTGTGGATTTGGACAACATACACCATTGAGGAGCTGGCCTTGCCCATCCCATCAAGATAGGCCCAGACGGACATCAAGGAAACCAACCATTGGCTCACTGGGTGCTCTCTGGATGTAGCCAGCCCCTTAGACAGTAGCTGTGACTGTGGGGCTGGTCCCTCATCCTCTGAAGACACAGGGCTCCGAGACTCTGGGATCTTGTAGGTCACTGTCACCAGGTAATCCCACCACGTCACCTCCAGCCCAGCGGGGACCTCCATCCTCTCATTGGACAGCAGGCATAGCCCTGCTCCTGCCCTCCATCTGCTTGGGAGCCACATGGCGGCTGCTGAACCAGCGGCCTCCCACTCACTGCGTCCCTGCTGGGTCTGGGTCAGGGAGGAGCAGCCATGAGGAACGACAGTAGGGGAGGTGGCAAAGACAGAATGTAGGGTGGGCTCAGTACAGGCCCCCGATCTCTCAGATCCCGACCCCAGGTCCCCCAGGGTCCTCCCCCAGAAAGTCCCAGCTCCCCCACACTACTCCCAGGGCCAGTGCAACCATTTAGGCGACCTAGGCGGTTGCCTAGGGTGCTAGGATTTTGGGAGCACCATTTTCTTCGGCAGCGACCGTGGCGGCCAGATCTTCGGCCTACCTGGATGCCCCCGGCATTTAGGCAGACGGAGCTGGGGCAAGGGAGCGCCGGGAGGGCCGCCTGCAGCTAGTAAGGGGGGCGGCACGCAGGGGAACTCCCCGCCCCAGATCACCCCTGCCCTGTCTCCTCCCAAAGCACTCCGTGACCACTTCACTTCCCCCACCTCCCACGCTTGCGGCGCCAATCAGCTTAGGCGCGGCAAACCTGGGAGGCGGGAGAAGTGAAGCAGCCACGGTGTGCTCGGGGAGGAGGAGGGGCAGGGGTGAGCTGGGGTGGGGGGGTGCCTCAGGGCAGAGGGTGGGGGGTGAGGAGCTGCTGCAAGGGGGGACACCTCAGGGAGGAGGGGTGAGCTGCCATGGAGGGGAGGCTCGGGGTGGGGGTGCGGGGGGGGGAGGGTGCAAGGTGGAAGTTTTGCCTAGGGCGAGAAACATCCCTGTACCAAGCCAGACTACTCCCCATGCCTCTGTGCCTGCCACCCACTCAGTCAGCTTCCTGCCCCCTTCTGCCATTCTTGCCCTCTTCTTCCTCCTTTTGTAAAGGGAAATCACGCATCACCAATCTACTAGAATTCTTTGAGGGGGTCAACAATCATCAGGGCAAGGGGGATCCAGTGGCTATAGCACTCTTAGACTTTCAGAAAGCCTTTGATAGGGTCCTTCACTAAAGGCTCTTAAGCAAAGTAAGCAGTAATGGGATAAGAGGGAAGGTAATTTTGTGCATCAGTAACTGGTTAAAAGACAGGAGACAAAGATAGGAATAAATAGTCAGTTTCCATGGTGGAGAGAGGTAAATAGTGGTGTCTCCCAGGGGTCTGTACTAGGACCAGTCTTATTCAACAAATGATCTGGAAAAAGGGGTTAACAGTAAGGGAAAAAAATTGCAGATGATACAAAATTACTCTGGATACTTAAATCCAAAGCAGACCGCAAAGAGTTACAAAGGAATCTCACAAAACTGGGCGACAAAATGGCAGATGAAATGCAAAGTAGTACACGTTGGAAAACATAATCCCAACTATACACACAAAATGCTGGGGTCTAAATTAGCTGTTACCACTCAGGAAAGAGATCTTGGAGTCATAGTGGACACATCTCTGAAAACATCCACTCAGTGTGCAGCATCAGTCAAAAAAGCGAACAGAAAGTTAGGAAAGAAAGCTTCATCAAGGGTTTTTTCTCTCTTCTGCTCTCCAGGGGAGAACCCCTCTGCTTCCAGTCAGCTCCTGGTGGGATGGGATAGCCTGGGACTCCCCCAGCCCCTCTACCAGGCCTGAGGGGAAGGAGCAAAGGGTAGCTGGGGGAAAGCAGCTGCAAATGTCCTCCAGGCTGCCTGAGGGGCTTGAGCTGCCCAGATCCAAAGTCTTACGCCCTCTTCGGAGCACGAGAGGAGCAGGTTAGCATACCCGCCCCGGCCCTGCCCGGCGTAGCACCCCTGCCCTGGAAGCAGATCCCGGGGGCCAAGCAGCAGCCAGCAGCTTGCAGGCTAAGAATCAGGGGAACCAGTGCCGTTCACAGCAGCTCTCTCCTCCCGTGCAGACAGAGAGGGCCAGCTGCTAACAGCCCGGCCACCTCCAGTGCTAGCCAGACCACTGGACGCAGCCAAGGCCTGGCCTTCTCCCCATCCCCAAGGGCTGTCCGGCTGACCCCTCTCCCTGTCTGGCAGGTGCGGTGACAGGCAGCTGCTGGCCCCTTACCCGCTCTGTTATGTCCACACACTGGGCAGTTTTGCAAGGTCATTTTTTCAAACAAAAATCCTAAAAGCTCTAAATCAATGGAGGGGAGAGAAAATAAAACCTGGCTCCAGCGTCCCAGAGAAGGAAGCTCACCGACACGCCTGTGGTAGGTCCCAGCCAGCCTGGCCCCAGCAAAATTTCCTGGTTTGGATGCATGACCCACAGAGCACAGCGGGGGACATCCCTGGGCTGGAGGATGTCCTGGGCCCTACACAATTTGTAGGGGGTTAGCCTGGCAGAGGGTAATGCGGGAGGTGACTGCCCCTCAGCACAGCTGGGGAGCAAATGGACCTGGGGAGAAGGGAGGGTGAGATGCTAACTGCCTCCGGGGTGGGGAGGAGGATGCCTGCTGCCCCTGGGTCTGGATTCAAAGGGGTGCAGGACGCTCATCAGCGAGGTGCTGGGGTGAGTTGGTTTGAGGGGTGGGGGAGAAGCTGAGAGCCCTTTGGCTGGGTGTTTAGAGTGCATGGCTTGAACTGCTGGCTTTCCTTGCAATTCAGCTGTAAAGTAACCGGCATCCCTAGTGATCTGCGGGTGAACCCCAGGGCAAGGGGAAAATGGGTTTGTTTCTGTATCAGTCCTGTTGATTTGCAGCATGTGCCAGGTCGTTTGCTGGCCTGTCCTAAGGAGCTGCCATGTTTTGACATGGAGGGAGAGGGTCAGTGGGGTTCAGTGCCGTGGGGCCTTGAGGATTATTTTCAGGGGGCAGCAAATTCTGGCTGCACCAACCCTTAGAGAACAAGAAGCAAACTCATTAGTGGGCAACAGCAGCTGCCCCCAGACATCCCATGTGTGTCCCCCCTGCCCCGGTGCACTCAGAGACACAGACACATGGGGAAGGCTGCAGTGCAAGGCTTTTATTTGACTGTTACAGCCTGCCAGCCTCCAGGGTGTGGAGGGGCCTGGAACGAAGCAAGCTCTCTCCATCCTGCAGGTCCCTGCCGAGGGCTCAGTGGTACTGGTGGGCCAGTGCGTGGGCCACCACGCTGGCCAGCTTCTGCCAGGCAGCCTGGCAGGCAGGGGTGAACTCCTTCGCAAAGCGGGTGGCCAGGACGATGAGGAGGATGTCACCCAGGAGCTGCAGGGGAGAAGGAAGAAAATACCCCTTTGAACCTCCACATACCTGTGTGCCACAGTTCCCAACTCTCCTCCTCGGTCATTTCTGCTCATCTCCTGTCTCTTTTCAAACACACCAGGGCAGCCCGGGCCATGGCTTAGGGGTACAGGAGCCTGTCAGACACTTGCAAGCCCAGCCGGAGTCCCTCTCTAGGGCATATAGACCGCAGGCATTGTTTACAGTAGTCCTTTTCCTGTCTCTGTCACTGTGTCTAAGTCTCACGTGAGCCCCAGGGGGGTCCCCTCCAGAGACGTGTGTTCTCTTCACATGCCTCATTCCACCCCTTGCTTCTCTGCATCCGCCAGCCCCACCAGCCCTAGTTCACCTGCTACCCAGAACCCCATACCTGCCTTTCTCTCCTGGTTCTCTGCACCCACCCGGGCTTTCCCACCTTCAATGATTCTATTCCACAGACCCTCCTCCCACAGTTCCCTGCTTCCCTAGCCAACCCAACTGGCCCCCTGTCTGCATCTCTGTTATGGGGACCCCTTCTGGTGCCGCTTCCCGGCGCCGGTCCAAACAAATACCACCCACATGTCTTTTTTCAGCAGACAAGCCAGACATTTCTGGAGGGGGGAAAAACCTGGGTTGCCTGAAAATATTTTTGTTTTGTTTTGTTTTTCAAAGATTTTCAAAGGACCAAACTGAAGACATTCCGTTTTTAACAAACAATCTGGTTTGGGTTTTTTTTGTTTTTTTTTTATGGAAACCTGGCAAATTTGGAACTAAGTTAACATGAAAAAGAACCAGAAATGGCCATTTCACAGCCAGACTGCCTGACTCCCGCTGCCAGCTGGGATAAGCAGAGATCTGCTCTGGATCATGCAGGGTGGGAGGAAGAGGGGTTGGGGCAGAGCCCATCACGTTGTCGCAATCCCTGCCTTCCTCAAAGGATCCCCTCTGCCCTCTCCCACCAGAGTCCTACCCCACTGCTGCTCCCCCTAACCCTCTGCTCCCCCTAGCCTTTTGCCCTCCCCAAATACCTGACCCCTTCTATGCATGATTACTGACCATGGGGCCCTGCAAACTCCCCCTCTTCGGGGGAGACGCCATTCATGGCAGGCTGGCATCTCTTTGCCATATTATTTACTCATTGCATCAAAGTGTCGTCCCCCCACCCTGCCCTGGAGCTTCCCACAAGCAATGCCTCTCTGCCCCAAAGGCCAGCCCCATGTCCCTAGGGGGCTGGGCAGAGAGGTCAGCCCAGAGCCCGACTCACCCGGAAGTTCTCGGGATCTACATGCAGCTTGTTGCAGTGCAGCTCGCTCAGCTTGGCGTACGTGGCCTTGATGTTGTCCAGGTTCTTCACAGCGTCCCCAAAGGAGGTCAGCACCTTCTTGCCGTGGGCACGGACCTTGGGGTTGCCCATAATGGCGGTGGGGCTGGAGAGGTTCCCGAAGGTAGAGAAAAACCTCTGGGTCCAGGGGTAGACGATCAGCAGCCTAGAGAGAGGGAGACAGGAGCAGAGACAGACACAGGGTTACTGCAGCCTCCCTGCAAAAGCAGCAGGTTTGCCAGCCTGGGGGAAGGGAGGGGACAGTGGGGCAGATGCCGTGGGGCTCGTCCTACCTGGCCAGGGCTTCGCCGCCGCATTCCTCCACGTTGACCTTGCCCCACAGGCTGGTAATGAGCTGCTTCTCTTCGGCTGTCCAGTGCACCATGGTGACGAGCGAGGGGTCCTTTGCAGATGCAGCTGAAGGAGAAACCTGTAGCTGAGGGGCAGACCCCCAGCAGGGCCTTTATCCTCCAGCCTCCGCTCCTCCCCCTCTCTGTGGACATGGCCATTGGTCAGCCCTGGGGTGGGGTCTGCGCTGGCTGGGGTGGGGGCAGTCTGGGCAGGGTGTGATCTCCTAGGAGGGGGCCCCAGGCCAGATGGGGGCAGGGCTCAGTGCTAGTCCCCACTCTCTAGAACTGCAGCCCACTGCTCTCGAAGGGGGGCTGTGGCCCCGGCAGGGAGCTGGCCCAAGGGATAGGTACCAATTCAGTCCCACTTAGGCCTTCAGAACTCGGCTGGCTGGTGCCCAGTCTTGCGCTCGGCCTGGGCCAGGGCTCAATGCCCCAGGGGCCGGGCGCAGCCTGTGTCAGAAGAACCCCAAAGCGAGCAGCAAAACCTGCTCTCCTGCAATAATCATTTACTCAAGTCGTGGCTGCGGGGACTACAGTTTCCCTAGGGCCTTGGGGAACCCTTTACCATGAGGCTATATGGCCTTGTGGCAGCCTATCAACTACCCATGCCACCGTCTACCTGGGCCTGTCCGTCAGTCCTGCTCTGCCCTCTGCAAAGTGCCGCTGACACCAACCCTTTCACCGGCCTGCTCGAAATTCAGGAGCCCACAAAGTCCATCGCACGAGCTGGGTTCCCACGGGCACTGGCGTGTGATTCTGGGGAGCACTGATTTGGGACAAAGGCTGTCTTGGAAGGTTATGTCGTACCCAGTCAGCCTGGGGTTCATCCTGATCTATTCACACAAGGAATCCCCCAGCCACAACCACTCTGTTCCAAGCACCTGGCCTCTGGGGAGACATTTGCCTTGGCTAATATCGCCTGATCGTGTCAATGTGTCCACTGCGGATCTCGGCATGATGTGTGGAGGGTGTGGCGCAGAGGAGGGACTGACTGCCTCCTACTGGGGAAGCCAGGGAACTCGATAACCTTCACCGCCATAGGGGGCTGGTGGGTGGCAAACACCCCTTAGTCTATTCCTTGTGTTTAAGCAGAGGGGCAGGTGGAAGTGTCTCCTACCTTCGGTAGTGGGAAGGAGGTTGGCAGGAGGTGGGGGTGGGGAGGGGAGTATCCATTGCATGTTGCTGCTATAGGATTCCATTTTCCTCTGTTCTTTCCAGTTCTCCTTGACAATAAAGAATGTCTCTGTTACTCTCATGGTTATTCACCTGAAAGCAGCAGGCCCTGTGCAGCCAGGAAGGAAAGTGCTGTCCCACTCTCATGCCAGGTTACAAAAGAAAGGCCATACTAGGTCAGACTAATTCCCTTTAGCCCAGTGTCCTGTCTTCTGACAGTGGCCAGTGCCAGGTGCCTCAGAGGGAATGAACGGAACAGGGAATCATCAAGTGATCCATCCCCTGTAGCCCATCCCCAGCTTCTGGCAAACAGAGGCTAGGGACACTATCCCTGCCCATCCTGGCTAATAGCCACCAATGGACCTGTCCTCCATGAACTTATGTAGTTCTCTTTTAAAGACTGTTATAGTCTTGGCCATAGCAACTTCCTCTGGCAAGGAGTTCCACAGGTTGACTGTGCGTTATGGGAAGAAATACTTCCTTTTGTGTGTTTTAAACATACAGCCTATTAATTTCATTGAGTGACCCCTAATTCTTCTGTTATGAGAAGGACTAAATAACACTTCCTGATTTACTTTTCCCACACCCATCATGATTTTATAGACTTCTATTATATCCCCCCTTAGTCATCGTTTTTCCAAGCCGAACAGTCCAAGTCTTATGAATCTCTCCTCATATGGAAGCTGCTCCATACTCCTAATCATTTTTTTTTGCTCTTTTCTGAACCTTTTCCAATTCCAATACATCTTTTTTTTTAAAATGGGGTAACCACATCTGCACGCAGTATTCAAGGTTTTGGAAATCCAATGGATTTATCCAGAGGCAATATGATATTTTGTGTCTTATTATCTATCCCTTCCCGAATGGTTCTAAAACTCTGTTCACTTTTTTGACTGTTGTTACACATAGAGCACATGTTTTCAGAGAACTATCTGCCATGACTCTGAGATCTCTTTCTTGCATGGTAACAGCTAATTTGGACCCCATCTTTTTATATGCACAGTGGGGATTATGTTTTCCAGCTTGCATTACATTGCATTTATTTACAGCCTACAGGTCCTGCGAATGCTTATATATGTGAATAACTTCACACACAAGCAGAGAGCGGGGGAACCTGATGGCAGCTACTCCCCTACATCGGTTTTCATACGCATAATGGCTGGCAGGATCAGGCCCCAGGAGGCCACACAATGGCCAAAGGGTGTTAGCAAGGGATATACTGAACCAAGTCTGGCCAGGCCTTGATAGCTCCCTTTAAACCATTTATCTAAAAACTGCCACCACCCATGCCTGGACTGAGCCTGTGTGAGTCAGCAAAGTGCTCTGAGGCAGCATGCCAGCAGAGAGCCTGGGCTGATAAAAACCTTCTGGGGGGGCGAGGGGGGGGGGCGATATTATTTGCTCCTACTGCTAGAAATACAATAAATCAATCAATAAATAGCACACTGAAATACAACAGGGGGGTCCACTCCCCCAGGGCTTTCTGCTTTGGGCACCTTATGTGAGTTCTCATTCAAGGTGCTCCTTAGTGAGGCATGTGTGTGTGTGTCTGTGTGTGACACTCTCTCCTAGTGTGCTCACTTGTGGCAGGCCTGTAGGCCCCCTGGCCCTGGGGATTTGTGAGGCTAGTTTTCAGAGCGCAGGGCACTCGCCCTTAGAAGTGCAGACGGACAAACCAGCTGACCCATGATTGCTCTGTGAAGATGCTGAACCATGATTGCTCTGTGAAACCTACAACCCCCCCCCAGTTCTCGCCACCCCGAGCCCTCCCCCACCCTCCCCACGCGCACAAAGACACAGGGACTCAGGGAGGCTTCAGCAGAAGGTTTTTATTTGGGTGTTATAGCCTGTCACTCTCAGGAGCGGATTCCCATAGGTGCAGAGGAGCCTGGGAGGTAGCTGGAGACCTCCTGCTGGTGGGTCCCTCCAGAGGATTCAGTGGTATCCGAGGGCCAGAGCATGGGCCACTGCACTGACTAGCTTTTGCCAGGCGGCCTGACAGGCAGGGGTGAACTCCTTCGGGAAGTGGGTGGCCAGGACGATGATGAGGATATTGCCCAGGAGCTGCAGGAGAAGGGAGAAGATACCCTCCGGGTCAGCACCGCTCTGAACTCCCACCCCTCTCTGTTCCGGGGGTTTGTAAAGCTAGCCGGAGACTGTGCTCCCTTCAGCCCTGCAATATAAACTCACTTGCCTCCTGCCCTCCCAGGAGATCCCATTAACCAGCAACCTGGTTTTGTAGCTCAAGGGCACTCCTAGGGCCCTATATAGAGTATATGGACTGTTGGCCTGAGCATCACGCTGGCCTCATCCCAGCGTGATCATCCTCTTTCGCTGGTGTTACAAACCCCAGGGGGACTCTGGCGCTCGGGTGTTTCGGCCAGTGGAATTTCTCACTGCTCTTCTTTGCTCAGAGGAGCCTGCGTGTCTCTGCAGAATGACATGAAACTGGGCACCTGGCGCCTTCCAAAATGCTCCATGAGGTTCTTAGCCTCAGGATGCCTGCTGAGCCAGGAGGCTCACCTCCCACACGCACCCCAGAGCACAAAGCTAAACAGCAAGCCCTCAGTTACTGCAATATCAGGATTCAGGGAAGTGGGGATTTGTGCTACCAGAGACCAAAGCTTGCCCCAAAATGCACCTCACCCCAGAAAGCTCCTGCCACTCACCGACATGCCTGGGTTGTCTCTTCCTCAAATCTCACTCTTCTTTCCTCCTGCATCTCTCCTGTTTCTGACTCCTACACTGTCCTTCTGTCTCCTCCAGACCGATGGTCTCACTCCTGACATTCCCTGGCTCAGACCCCCTCCTGTTCCCATAGCTGCTTTCATTTTTCCTTCCCCTTCCTCCCGGCTACCCTTACTTTATCCACCTCCTCACCATCCCTCGCTGCCTTTCCGTTCCCCTCCTGCCTCTACGCCTCCTCTTCCTCCAGTCGCCTGCCTGCACCTCAAACCCTTTAACGCAGTTTGACTTCTTCCTCCTCCTATACTGTGTGCTTCATGACCCCTCGTCTTTCTCCTTCCCACCTCTTGGTTTCCTCACCCCGTCCCTTCAGGCTTTTGCTGCCGCTCCCCCAACACACGTGAACCTCCTGCCCGTAGGAGAAGTGCTAAGTAGGGAGCCGTGCAGAGCCCTGGTAGCATGATGACACAGCAGTTCTCACCCACCGCGGATACTCCACCCAGCAAGGATCCAGGCAGGCTGCGCACGCTCTGACCACAGAGCTTTCCCTCCCACGGGAGCGTCCCCTCACCTGCTGACCTCTCTACGTTTCCCCCACTCAGAACTTTCCCCTCCCAATCTGAGTCCCTCTCACGTTTAGTCCCCTCCCGCAGGTGGCATCCATGGATTTGTCACAGAGGTCCCTGAACCTGAGATGACTCAGAGTTTCCCCTTGACCCCTCCTTGGTGAAGAACTTGATCATCCAAGCCTGGTGTCACTTCCCTGGATGGTATGGAGCTGCTGACGCCACTGCCCAGGAGGCCACCTTTGACCCTGCTCTCCTGGGAGCTTGCCTGCAAGTGGCTGACCCAGAACCAAGGATGGCCACAGTTGCTCCTGCTGGCCATGCTCCGGGGATGGAAAAGGGGCTAGGAAAAGGGGTCAGCGCAGAGCCGGACTCACCTTGAAGTTCTCAGGATCCACATGCAGCTTCTCGCAGTGCAACTCGCTCAGCTGCGCAAAGGTTTGCTTGATGTGATCCAGGTTCTTCACGGCGTCCCCAAACGAAGTCAGCACCTTCTTACCATGGGCAAGGACCTTGGCGTTGTGGAGGATGGCGCCGGCGCTGGAGAGGTTCCCAAAGGAAGAGAAAAACCTCTGGGTCCAGGGGTAGACGATCAGCAGCCTAGAGAGAGGGAGACACAAGCAGAGACAGGCACCAGGTTAGCACAGCCTCCCTGCAGAAGCAGCGGCTTCTCCCGCCCAGGAAGCAACCATGCAGTTGCCATGGGGCTCGGCCTACCTGGCCAGGGCTTCACCACCGCATTCCTCCACATTGACCTTGGCCCACAGGCTGGTAATATAATGCTTCTCGTCAGGTGTCCAGTTCACCATGGTGGCGAGAGTGGTTCTGCTCGGCACGTCAGCTGGGTGAGGAATCAGTAGCTGAGCTGGAGTCCCCTTCGGGGACTTTTATACCCTAACCAAGGCTCCTCCTCATCTTAGCCCACAGGGTCATTGGCTGGGCCCGGGGCCAGGGCTGCCTGGGCAGCCTGGAGGAGGAGGCACTGTGTGTCGGGGTGTGGTCTGCAGGGCAAAGTGCCCAGGGATAACGCAACTGGAGAGCTCAGGCCCCTTTCCTTCTGTTCTCCCGGCTACAGCCAGGCAGCTCCCATACCCAGCTGCCAAAGAGTGGTGCAGAGGTCTAGGCTGAGACCAAAGGAACACGCTTGCCCCGCTCACCCCCTCGAAGGAAGGCTCACCCTGAGCAACAAGTCCTGGGGGAAGGCTGGATGAAAACGTTTGCTTTCCCCCTTGATTTGAACCCAGTTGGCTCTGGGCACACCTCACTCTCATATTAGCATCATCGCCAGTCAGAGGAGTTATGATTTATTGCCCAGTCCCGGGGCCTGTCCTGCCAGGCAGAGTAGGAGCAAGCCCCTCCGGCTAGGCAGGGCAGAGCAGGCCCTGCACTCTAAACACAAATGAAGGGTGGGAGACAGGAAGGATCGGCACTTCCATTGCGCAGGGAGGGGAAGGAACATGGCCAAGGCGACCCAGAAAGTCTGTAGCAGAACTGAAAACAACCCTGTCTCTCCATAGCCAGGGGCAGGGCTGCTCTGGTCCCGGGGCCTGCTCAATGGGACCTGGGTCTGACTTCTGGAGTTGAGCTGTCCAGGGGCCATGCAGTGAGAGCCCGGCTCTGGGTGGCCCCGACCACACAGGTAAAGAGCTTTGGAGAGCAGGACAATGCTCTTGTGTGCTGCCATTGACAGGGCAGGGCACAGGGCGGACATGCTTGTGTTAAACTAGGCACCCAGCTGTAGGCTGCGTCTGCCTCCACCTCCATCCAGCCCCAGGCATGGGCCTTGGGTCACCCGAGACACGGTAACTGTGAGCTGATCCAGAGCCAGCGAGAGTCAATGGGAATCTCTCCTGTGGCTGCCCTGCTCTTTAGGTTAGGCTCCGAAGGAGAGGCTGGACTGTGGGGCAGCCCAGGCAGGGACCAGGCTCTCTGGGGAGATGGCAGCACAGGCTCCATTGTGATTCACTTATTTAAACATGTGCAGCTACTTTCAGGGCCTGCTTTTGGGCCAGGTCCTCTGTCCCTTCGCCAGATTACTGTGTGTCTGCGTCGGAGCAGAGAAGAGTGTGCATAATACAGGGGTACGGACACTGCCCCGTCCCCCCTTACCATGGCCTAGCAAGCGCTGAGAGGGGGGCTGCAGACTGGCGATCGCCCCGTTGCCTGTCTCTGCGCTATGTTAGCAGGCAGGCATCTGCAGGGGCGAGGGGGAGGGGGTATCTGTCACGGGTGGGTGCAGTGAACTTCCCCCATGTGTTTTCGTGGGTAGTAAATTGAACATTCAGTGATGTCTTTCTCCAGCTGACCACGCTGAGGCATGCATGAAAGAAGGAGCATTCCCCTCCCAGTCTCAGGGCCTGCTCCCCCCAACACTCATGCCTGCGAGTAACTTTACACAGGAGAGCAGGCCCCTGGTGCCTGCGGAAGCAGCAGCAGAGTCTTGCAGCATGACACCTATGTGGTCTTATGCACTGTCTCATTAAAACATCTCAGTGTGTGTGTGTGTGTGTGTGTGGGTGTGTGTGTGTGTGTGTGTGTGTGTGTGTGTGTGTGTATGAGAGAGAGAGAGAGTATTTCTGTGTGTGTGAGAGAGAGTGTATTCTCTGTGTGTGTGTGTGAGAGAGAAAGAGTATTTCTGTGTTTGTGAGAGAGAGTGTATTCTGTGTGTGTGTGTGTGTGTGAGAGATAGAATATTTCTCTTTGTGTGCGTGTATTTCTGTGTGTGTATCTCCCTGTGTGTGTGAGAGACAGAGTGTATGTGTGTGTGTGTGTGAGAGAGAGAGTGTATTTCTGTATGTGTATTTCTGTGTGTGGCTCTTTGTGTATGTATTTTTCTGTGTGTGTATTTCCGTGTGTGTGTGTGTGAGAGAGAGAGAGAGAGAGAGAGAGAGAGAGAGAGAGAGAGAATTTCTGTGTGTGTATTTCTGTGTGTGTGTATTTCTCTGTGTGTGTGTATTTCTGTCTGTGTGTGTGTGAGAGAGAGTGTATTTCTGTGTGTGTGTGTATTTCTGTGTGTGTGCTGGTGTATTTCTCTGTGTGTTTAGTTGTGTCAGGCCTGACTACTCCCTGGTAACGCTGCACTGGATGTTTGCCTTTCAGAGTGCAGGGAATTCTCATTTCCCACAGCCTTTAGAAAAGAAGCCATGAGCTAACCCATTTCCTGGTTATGAAATGTCTAAGCACCCCTGTGCCTGCCCCTGCCCGGGCCCTAAGGGCTGCAGCATACACAGACTAGGGGACAGCAGGGGGACTGCAGGGGATGGTTTTTATTTGACTGTTTGGCCAATGTTATTTCCCTGCAGGGAGCTGTGCCGGACAGGTGCAGGCTGTCATCCTCCCGTGGGTCCCTCCCTGCGGACGATTTAGTAGCACTTGTGGGTCACCACACGGACCAGCTTTCACCAGGCTGCCTGGCACACAGGAGCTAACACCATCAGGGTGACGATGAGGAGTCAGCCGAGAGCTGGAGGGGAGAAAGGTGAAAATACCCCCTCCCCGCCTTTAAATCCCTCTCTGTCTCCTTGACTTCGCCCTCCTTCCCAGGCGGGGAAAGGCAAAAATCACACAAGGGCTCAAGCACCTTCTAGATTTGTTCAGGAGGGTGGTGACTCCCCCTGCCCCAGAGCCAGCACAAGAATTAGCCTCTAGTTATCCAAGTATTTGGTAGATGCTGGCAATGGTTTTCTCACAGCCCTGGGGTCTGCCATCACCCTTCCTGTGGGGCACTCACCGGGATCCTGAAATTCCTCAGTTCCCCTTAGCTCTCTGCCTCGGATCTCCCTCCCCACTGTGTTCCCTCAGTCCTGCGTTCCTGCTTCGCGGGTAAGGCTGGAAGGGATTGGTAAGAGCAGGGAAACTGAGGCAGGTGCCAGACTTGTGTGGCATGTAGGGGAACTGGACATCCCTCAAAACGCAGACCAGCTGTGAGGTGTGAAGCAGGGGTGCTGGACTGGGGTTGCTGAGTCTCTTCGTTTTATTGCCCAGTTTGTTGATTTTTGGTGTTTTTCTTCAAGCCCCAGCTCCCAGCATCATTTTGGGCGATGGGGACGGGAGGTATTGAACATTTCAAATTTTTAAAAGGAAAATGAGAAATTCCCAGCCTGGCCCTGTTACAGAGAAAACCTGGAGACTGCCAAGCCCCTGAAGGCAAAGGGAAAGAATCCAAAAGAGATTTTTTTAATCTTGTGATTTCGAAGCCAATCCTGTAACTTTGGAGGGCCTGACTCGTGATTCTGGCATGTCAGTGCCAGGTCTGTCTCTCAGCCTGGTCAGTGGGAAGTGGGGGAGGGGAGCATTTGTCATAAACTTCCCAAACGGAAGTCCTTTGGCTGTTTGCCTTCCAGCTCTGTGATTCAGAGGGAGAGACTGTCCCGTTTGCTGTAACCCCCGTATGTCCCTCCAGTCATATTCAGGGGCTGTAAAATCCCCAGCCCTACCGAGGGACAGCCAGGCCCCCTGCCACCTCCAGTGCAGAAGGAGGCTAGAGTCAGGGGCTGCTATAGCCACTCTGGGCTGCACAGCTGTTCAGAGCCCCCCCGGCGAGGGCTGGCGTAATGTAGAACACCCTGGAGGGCCTTAGATACTCCAGATGAGGGATCACCTCAGTCTATTACCACCTCGGAGACCCATGGGCACAACGGTGGCTGAAAGCCAGGTGCAACCCACAATCCCAGCTGTCAATTTCCCGGCAGAGAGGCCCATTGGGATCATCTGGCCCACAGTTCCCTGTTGGAGGGAATGGCGTCTGTATTCATGTGGGGGTTAGTCCTTATGTTTAGCACCCGAAAGGTGCAGGACACCGTGCACCCGTAAAGGAAGCAGCCGTCCCACGGGGACAGCCCACCCTGTGCTGGTGCACCTCAGCGCAGGTCCGAACCTGTGGATGCAGACACAGCTGTGTAACGTGACACATGTGCCTGCCACCCGCTCTCACCAGGAGGTGGTTTCATAGTATTGCAAGGCTTACGGCCAGACGGGACCAGGAGATCACCCTGCACACATAGAGAATTCCACCATTACTTCTCTACTGAGCCCAGTTACTTGGGCTAGATTAAAGCATTTCAGACCCTCACTGTAGTGTGCCCCAAACAGAGAACAGGATGGACCAAGGAACCCCCCAATGCCCGAGGCCTCCTGTAATGGCAGCGAATTGATTGGATGAGCGATACTGAGATGATCTCAGCAGGTCACCCTGTTCCCCAGGCCTTTGGCAAAAATCTCTTCCCCAAGGTCCCTGCCAAAATGACCTAGGTGAAAATTCCTTCTTGACCCCAAATCTGGCATCAGTTGGCCCCTGAGCAGATGAGCCAGACCCACCAGCCAGGCATCTAGAAAGGATTTTCCAGGCCACCTCAGATCACTGGTCCACCCCGTCCAGCTGTGGCTGATCTCTGATGCTTCAGAGATGGGAATCACCCCCCGAAATGTATCTGGCAAACAGAGTATGGGGGAAGGGGAGGAGATTCCTTCCTGACCTCTTCAGGTGACAGGCTGAAACCCTGAAGCATGAGAATTATAGTCATTGTCTTAGTGCAGAGCTGCAAGTGTTATCAGCTGTTGAGAGAAATGCAAACCATCCTGTTTTCCCCGTGGCCCAGGGAGGGAGGGAACGAATCAGGGACTCACACATCCACAGCCTTCAAGACCAGATGCCCAGATCTAATTGTGAGTGGATGTGTTTGCTGGCTTGGAATCCAAAGAGGCAAAGGAACAGACAAAGAGCGAGGAACTGGGAACGGTACATGAGGATCGACTGGCTAAATCTGGAAATGGACGTTTTTTAAGAAGTTACAGGTGACTAGAGCTGTCCAGAGAGTGACAACTCCATTTTACAGCCAGTTCAGAGGTTTCTGGTATGACAACGTAACAGCTGGAATGCCAGGAAATCCCAGAAGCAGCACTCTTTAGAGAAGACAAACCAGCAACTGAGCTAAACTCTTTCCCATTTATAAAATCTCCCAGTCCCCATCCCCCAGGATCCCGCACCATGAGCACAGACACACGGACCATGAGCAACTGCAGTGGACGGGATTTATTCGACTGTTACAGCCATTGGTACCCAAAGGGCATTTCCACGCACACGGGTGCGCCTGGAACGGAGCAGAGTCCTGCCAAGGGCTCAGTGGTACTTGTACGAGAGTGCGTGGGCCACCACGCGCACCAGCTTCTGCCAGGCAGCCTGGCAGGCAGGGGTGAACTCCCTCTTGAAGTGGGTGGCCAGGACGATGATGAGGATGTCACCCAGGAGCTGCAGGGGAGAAAGAGGAAAATCTCGCCCTGGTCAGTGGGGTTCTGAACCCCTCCACTTCTCTCTAGCCACTAAGGGCTGCTGCTCAGCGACCATGGTGGTCAGGGAAGGATACAGGGAGATACATGGTGGGGGGCACGAGAGAGAGAGAGGGTGGTGGATTGATGAAAGGGTGATGGAATTTCGGGCTCTGAGATTTTATCTGCAATGGCATTGCCAGAAAACTTTCTCCCCAACCCAGAACCTGTTTCATGAATGTGTTCTGCTCTCTTTGCCTCCCCTACTTCCTGCTCTCTCCCTTCTGTGTCTTTCTGACCTTAACTCCTAGCGTCTTCTCCTCTATTCCTGTGGGGTGACCCCCCTCCCAGCCCCCCAAACCCCTGAGTGCAGGGCCAGGCCAGCACAAGGCCTATATGCTACTTAAATCCTCACAATAGGGCTTGAGTGGGACCTACGGGGTGTGCCCTGCAGCAGGGGAATGTCACTCTGACCAGCTCTCTCCTCCCTGGCTCGGACCCCTTTCCTCTCCCACAAACCCTTCCCCTCTTCTGGCCCCCACCCCTTGCCATCCTTCCCCTTGCTCCTACCACCTCCCTCCGGTCCCCGTTGCTCCCCTGACCACTCCACCCCTTGCCCTCTATGCTGTATCCGTCTGTCGCTGGCGTCTTTCCACCTTTCTAATGCCACCCCGGTGATCTCCCCTCTCTAGCGCCTCTCTAGCTTCGCTCCTGGCCTGCCCCGTGGTTTCCTCCCACTGGCCCTTAGCACCTTCCCTCCTCCCTCCCATCAGCCCTCTGCCCAAAGGAGTGGGAAGGGGGGTTGTGCACACAGTGCTGTGGGGCTGGGATCATCATGGGGGAGCAGCACTTTCATTTCCTGGACATCCCACTTAGCACCCACCAAAGGGGCTGGTCCGTCCGAGGGTACCCTTCTCCTCACAGATCCCTCCCCCTAGCCCCCAGCTCACTTCCCTTGGACCACACCCATATCACGCCTCCCTCCCCTCTTCAGAGCACGCCACCCCCTCTCTGCATCCCTCCTGACACTGGATCTTGGGCCCAGGCGGTCTCAGCAGATTTCCACCTGCATTACTGGATCCTGCCATCTTCAGAATTATACAGCGTCACTTTCTCTTTCTCACCCATGGCCCAGTGCCCCTTTGGGAGCTTGCTCACTGGTGGCCTCCTCCATGCCCCAAAGGGAGAACCCCACTCAGCCCTGCCCTATGCTGGGGGATCGAAGAGGGGGACCCAGAGCCCTACTCACGCTGAAGTTCTCGGGATCCACGTGCAGCTTGTCGCAGTGCAGCTCGCTCAGTTTGGCGTACGTGGCCTTGATGTTGTCCAGGTTCTTCACGGCGTCCCCAAAGGAGGTCAGCACCTTCTTGCCGTGGGCACGGACCTTGGGGTTGCCGATGATGGCGGTGGGGCTGGAGAGGTTCCCGAAGGCAGAGAAAAACCTCTGGGTCCAGGGGTAGACGATCAGCAGCCTAGAGAGAGGGAGACAGGAGCAGAGACAGACACAGGGTTACTGCAGCCTCCCTGCAAAAGCAGCAGGTTTGCCAGCCTGGGGGAAGGGAGGGGACAGTGGGGCAGATGCCATGGGGCTTGGCCTACCTGGCCAGGGCTTCGCCGCCGCATTCCTCCACGTTGACCTTGCCCCACAGGCTGGTAATGAGCTGCTTCTCTTCGGCTGTCCAGTGCACCATGGTGACGAGCGAGGGGTCCTTTGCAGATGCAGCTGAAGGAGAAAACTTTTGCTGAGGGGCAGACCCCCAGCGGGGCCTTTATCCTCCAGCCTCTGCTCCTCCCCCTCTCTGTGGACATGGTCATTGGTCAGCCCTGGGGTGGGGTCTGCGCTGGCTGGGGAGAGGCCACTCTGTGTGCAGGGAGGGATCTACTGAGTCTGGGTCCCAGGGCTAGCTCAATGGACACACTAAATTCAAGCTGTGTGACTCTCCTGCCTTCAGCACGCACGCCCACCCGCACCCTTGGGCCCTGTCCCCAGGGGGATATTGACCCCTGCAGACGGTGCCAGACAGGACCTGTAAATTGGGGGCAAAGTCGTCCTTGCCCAGAGGGGTGACCCAAACCCCACACATCTCTGAAGTGCCGCTCAAAAAGGCCCAGTGAAGGATCTGGCCCTAGGTGCATTAGGGCAAATCCCAGGGGGCCAGCACTGACCCTTTGGAAGGTCTGCGGGTGGGTTTTGTACATGGGATGCTGCTGGCAGGGGGTTGGCTAAGGGATGCGTTCGCCCCTGGAGCAGGTTTCACGGGGTTGATTATCAGAGGGGTAGCCGTGTTAGTCTGGACCTGTAAAAGCAGCAAAGAGTCCTGTGGCACCTTATAGACTAACAGACGTATTGGAGCATGAGCTTTCGGGGGTGAATACCCACTTCATGCTCCAATACATCGGTTAGTCTGTAAGGTGCTACAGGACTCTTTGTTGCTTTTACGGAGTTGATTGTGTGCCATACTAGCAGCACACACGTGACTGGCCCTGACCCTCTGGCAGAGAGAAAGGCCTGGTGTCAGCTCCCCTGCAGGGTCAATGGGTGCTGGTGACATCAATGGCGAAGCGCCTGTTCACACCAGCAGAGAATCTGGCCCATTGACACAGTTTCCAATACAGGGCTGGGGTCTCCACTCCCTTACACCATGTGTAGTGAGAATGGGGCACAAAATCCAGACAGGCCAGCGTGATCACATTTTGCACCCACGGGACAAAGGTGCAAATAACGGCCTAGGGGAGGAGAGGGTCAGGCCCATGATTCTGAGGGGTTCAATGTATTTTTAGGGGAGAGTGAAAATTTCAGGTGGCCTTCTGCTGCCAGGCTGATTCCCAGGGTGTTTGTGGGGTTTCTCTGGCTTTATCCCAGAGTCAACGAGTGCTGAATATGGTGCCCAGTGAAGACCTCAGGATCTGGCTCTTCACCGAGGTATTTTGGGGGCTACATTTAAAAACACTGGCCCAGACCCTCCTCTAGCACAAATTGACCTAGCTCCACTGAGCTCAGCAGAGCTGCTGAAACTGGAAACAGCTGAGCCCCTGACCTATTTCACCTGGTGTCTGACTTACATTCCTAACAAAGAGGCTGGCACAGGGACCCCTCCATTTTATTTGGGCCCCATGAGCCGGCTCAAGAGGCCCCTTTCAGAGAACAGCTCAGCCCCGTCTCATTGGGCTGATAACTCGTTAGGAGCCGCTGCTGTACGTTGCAGATAAATCTACAAACCGCTGGCCAGAGCTTGCTGGAGTTTTCCAGCTCTGGGGTACACACACTCCTAACCCTCTAAATGGGCCTGCAGGCTTCAGAGGACTATGTTTTTTATAAGACCTGGGAGACAGAGAGTTAAATCATATATAGGCACTTCTCAGCACAACCCTGGACATACACCCCCCCTCACCTCGCAACCTCTAAAAGATCTTTAGACTACGCCCTGGGCAATGGACTGTGAGAGCCCATCCTTGGCTGGCCATAGGGACCAGACAGCATGACCGGGGGTTTCCATTTGTTATTTCTAGCATCCTGTGATTGCTGCCAGCTCCCACTGAAATCAAAGATCAGCCCAGACATTTGAATCTATTGTTTATTAGACATTTTCCTAACCTGAATTTGAGCTGTTACAGCACTTTAAAGGGCTTCATATCACCCCTCCCCCCCAAAGCTGAATGTTAAAAGCTGCCAGGTAGCATTGTTTTCTCCTGCCTTTGGGTTCAAAAGTTCTAGGAGGGATATGAGGTGAGGGAGACAGAGGGGCGTTTAGGTTCGAATCAGGGCAGAAATGCCCTTTCTGCTCCCAGGCATTTGCTTCTCCCATACACACACAAAGGAGATCAGCAACCATAATAATTGCTCTTATTACTGTCGCAGTGAATCTCTGCAGTGCCCCCAAAACATGCCAGGCAAAGCCACGGCTCCTGTCCTGTCGTGCGCAGAGCCTGAGCCCCAGAGCCCAAGATTCGCTCCAGGAGGGGTCTGGTTCAGTTCTGGGAATGGGGACTCTGTTCAGCATTCAAACCGCAGTCAGACAAGAACCTGGCTGGTAGCCAAGAGGCTCAGGGCTCCGGCAGGTCTTAGCCTGCTGACCTGTGAAAGCTGGGAGGGGGAGATGGGGCAGATCAGTCCATGATCACTCTGCTCGATACGTTCCCCTGACACCCTGCTACGGGCCACAGTTGGAGACAGGCTTCTGAGCTAGATGGACCCTGGTCTGACTCAGGGTGGCAGCTCTTATGCTCTTAAAATGCAGCAAGGGAGGGGCGTGAGGGGGAAGGGAAGGATGAGGGGCAGCTGTAACATCCTCTAGTTGCTCAGTAAGGCTCTGGTCGATATTGCTGGGTTGGTAACGTGACCATTCCTCCCCTCCCCATCTCATGAGCCAGGTGACATCCCGGAGGGGACCTTGGCAAACAGGGCTGGGGAGAGAACTGCACAAGCACCAGGGACCTACACACACACATTTCTCCCCACCCCTAATGCTCACAGCCTGTGGCTACCGCCATTAGCCATGTCTGCAGGATGGCCTGACTGGGCCCTGTGCTGGCCTTGGCGGAGGAAGACACATGCTGGAAGGTAATAACACACTTAAGTGCTTTCCTGAATCGGGGCACCTGTGAGTTGCTGGTGTGACGAACTGGGAATGTTCTTAATGTTGCTCTGAATACTGTGTTGGTGCCTCAGTGTCCCCTATACAGTTCTTTATATCTAGGTGGTGGGATAAGGGTGCGTGATTGCTGCAGAGCAAAGGGCCAGTGCACCTAAATGCCTGGCACTCTGTCTCCTAGCAACTGATGGCCTGGGCCCCTTCTCTGCAAAGGTGCCAGCTGAAGGTGTTGGAGACAAAGGGATCAGGTGACCTCCTGGCCCGGGAAAGGAACTGAGCAGACAGGAGGGGCTGGGAGGGGTTGTTAGGCTGGAGCTGGCTGAGGGCAGATGTGAGGATCTGGCTCACTGCCCCCCAGAATGGACCCAGGCTGAGGGGTCCGGTTCGCTGTACCTACAAGCTCTGTTTTAGACCCTGTTCCTGTCATCGAATAAACCTCTGTGTTACTGGCTGGCTGAGAGTCACGTCTGACTGCAAAGTGGGGGTGCAGGACCCGGTGGCTTCCCCAGGACCCTGTGGCTGGGGCGGGCTCGCTGTGGGAAGCGCACGGAGGGGCAGAGGATGCTGAATGCTCCATGGAGAGACCCAGGAGGTGAAGCCATGTGAGCTTCTTGCCCTGAACAAGTCTGCTCCAAGGGAGAGGAGGCTCCCCAAAGTCCTGACTGGCTTGGTGGGGAGCAGTTCCAGAGCATCGCCCTGGGACTCCGTGACAGCTGGGTGCCCGGTAGAAATGGGAGCGGAGGGCACCTGCAGGGTCCAGCTGCTTGGCTCAGTGATACATGTGCAGCCTCGCTGACAATCTCCTTCCAAGGGTGCCTAGAGCCGGGCTGATTGTAGCTTGTTCATGGCTGTCTCTGGAGGAAATTCACCTGTGTGCGGAGACCTGGCTATGCCTCCATAGCTACATAAGGCCTCTGTCCCTCTATGGGCTCCTTAACCTCTTAA